>NW_027266595.1:0-74240 GCF_046630445.1 Rutidosis leptorrhynchoides
CCTTGTTAGCCACAGATTAGACACCAATGCTGAAGTGAGGAAGAGAAATTGGCCCTGTTCGATCCGATGACGACAATTCGCTTGAAGGGAAGACGGCGTCACCTCTTTTTGCTTTATGTTTTTTTTAAGGGAGAGAGGGAGAGGAACGTACGTGCGTTATTCCAATGGGTGTCTTCCTCTCTCTCTCTTTCTCCTTTTATACGTTCCCTCCAACAAAGGAACGTACCCCTTGATCCATGGGCCCTAATCATGTGGGCCGAGCTTTTTAGGCCCAACATGGGCAGACGGATCTTAAGCCCATCACATAAAAACCATCAGTATGAAATGATAAGGAGGATGAGGGAAATTCATCTAAAGGGGAGGGAGAGAGAGAAAATGAGAAGAGAGAGAGAGAGAGAGAGAGAGAGAGAGAATTGCCATGGGAACCAAAGGAAATGAGAGTAGAGAGAGAGGAAAAAAATCTTGCCATTAATGTCCATCCCATCCAATTTCTTAGAACCTTTCTCAACAAATCAAAAGAAAATTTCTTGGAAAAGAAAAATCCAAGCCATTAATGAAGAGATATGCACTTGAGTGAATAGGTTTAGGGTAGGCTTGTCATTCCTCTTCTTCAACCACACATGGGCGCCCAACCTTGGCCAATTCCACCTTCTCCTCCTTATTTTTAGTTGATTGAGAGGGCAATTTAGTCATTTTACAAGAATGGTGCATTATTCACGTACTTGAGTATAATAAATGTTAAAGATCATGCAATAATAGCTCCAAACTTGGAAAGCAAGAAGAGATCCTAGCCCTTTGTTGGCCAAGATTATCATCCAAGATCAATGGCCATAATTGTTTCTTCACTTTCTCAATTATTGAAATGATGAAATTCCTAAACTTGGGAAGCAATGATTGATCTCAACCATGCAATTGCCTAAGCTTGTTCTTCAAGTTTGGGCGTGTGGCCCTCTTCTTCCAATGTGAAAAACAGTTCTGAGTAATTTTCGAAATGAATGTCATTATCTTATCAAACATATTCAAAAAATTTATAAAAATCTAATATGTTGTAAAGAAGACTTTAAATAATATTTTTCATGAAGGAATCCAAGCCTAATTTGTTTTTATTAAGAGCAGAAAATCACCAAATACAACCCAAAATCTCGTCCGTTGAACAGTCCGAATAGTTGCAGAAGAAAACCCATTTCAACATCTAGATATTCATAAAACACTTTGAAATTTTAGTACATTGTAGAAATGAATGTCTTCCATAACTTTTGTGAAGGAAATATATTCAGATTTTAAAGGGAGAAGTTTACAAAAAATCGAGAAGACAAACAAGTCACCGTTTTTACTACCCTGGGCAGTTTTCACACAATAAAAGAGTAGAACTTCGTATTAACCATTTCACATTAGAAAAATCTAAAATTAGAGTATATTGTAGATCAAGATGTTTTGAACTTTAATGTAAGAAATTTTGTGAGATTCAAAACACAAAAAACCCTATAAAATTGGAAATCAGTGAAGGTCCAATAGTACACAAACTATTCACGGAGATAGGGCTTAGGTTTGGGCTTAACAACTTAGGTTTAGGCTTAACTCATCCAATTTGGATCTTAACAAGCTTAATGGCTCATTGGGCTTCCAGTTTCTAACTAATTTCACTTATCCAAGAATTTTGGGTTTATCGATAATTAACGAATATGATGAAGTAATGTTCAGTGGTGGTCACTTAATCCTTTAAAGTCCGATATCCTTAATTAGACTAGAATTTGTGGTTGAAAGCTATCAAATGTGACTTTAGCATAATTAAAACCAACGGGTGGCCTTTAGAAATTCTGTGAGTTCGACCCGTAGTTGATTTGATATCAATCCACATTTAAGCCATTTTTCAATTCATGGATGATCATTGGTTCTCATGTAATCGTAAGAGGTCAATTGCTCATTTCGAAGTATATGATCATTTAGAATTGGTTTATGGTCATTTGTAATTAATATAGTAATTGTGTGGAATCTCCCGCAACCCAATTATATGCTATTATCAAAACAATCTACAACCGCTCTTGCATCAGCTTGAAACGGCTTAAGATTGTCCCTTATTGATCCTTATGGTCGAATTGTCAATCCATAGTTGAGTTCTCTAGTCCTGCGTATCGAAATCCTAAATTGCCATTCCCAATAGGTTTAGCACTCTTGAATAGTTTATGAATTAATTCAAAGTCTAATTCTACTAATTGCGCATTGATAGAAGTAAACACCTTATTGTATCTTGATCAAATTTTGAGGATGTCATAGAAGGAGAGTTTTGCGTGATAATCTTTTTGCTTGAATTGAGTTGCATTAGAAGGACTCTCCCATGACCCAAAATCAAAATCGGTGATATGAGTTATGCATAATAATAGATGAAATATTAAAAAAAAAAGGATCAAAATATGAATAACGAATAATTAATTAGTATATGAATAAATTATTCCTTTGATTTGAATCTCATGAATGAAGATATTCTAGTAACAGTTGAAAACCCTCAATTCTTCTTTGATTGCAATCAAATTTTGAGAATAGCTAGCAGAAATATTATTACATCATGAAAGGACATCTTTTTGCTGTGTTATTATTACATCACGAAAGTCCATGATATATTATATCCATATATAGGATATTTACTTTACATTTTCTGTTCATTCCTAAATATCATTTAGAGCAATATACAACCTTTAAAAGTCGTGGTATAATTTTTCTAGTTTTTCAATTGGCTAGACTGATATGGCTAGATTTATTCCCGTAAATAAAGGTTAATAGTCTCTCAGCATTCTTCGTGTTAAATTCCTTCCTTTACTCACAAGAAGTAACAATGCCGTTAGGTTAGAAATGTTCATCTCATGTAACACCAGTATTCAATAAGATCATTTGATATCATTCTTCCTATTGAAAGAGACGATGAAATAATTAATTGGATATTCATTTAACATAAACTAATCAGAAACAACACAGTACAACAATATAGTATATCATAGTAAAAACCAACTCTGGTAACTTTACAGGCATTTGATGTAATATGTAATTTTTCCTTTAGCTGGATTATTTTGTAAAGAGCGTTGCTATCTTAGTATTTTTCTTTTTGGGTACATAATGGCATATCATTAGCAACATTAAAGGGGAAACTATGTCCATGATTTTGTCTATGGTCCTTATCAAGAAATTAATCTAATTGCTTAAGTCTGTTACTATACATAAAATCCTCGATATACGTGACTTTGGATTAAAAAAAAGGGATAAGTGTTCCAGAAGTCCTACAACTTGTCACGAAAATGCATTTTAGTCCTCATACTTGCAAAAAGTGCATTTAAATCCTAAAACTTGTCAAATTGTTTCAAATGAGTCATAAGATCAACGCTGTTAGCCTTTTCCGCTAAAAATGCTGACGTGACATTTTAAATAATTTTTTTATTTTTCACGTGATTAATTATTTAAAATTAGATTTAAAAACTAAAAAAATCAAATTTATTCATTTTATCTTATTTTCACCAAAAACTTTTAAAAAATTTAAAATATTTATTAAAAAACATTTTAATTTAAAATAAAATTTTTAGTTAATATTTATTAAAAAACATATTTAAAAAGTTAACATTATTTTTTTTAACTTTTCTTTTTAGTTTTTGTTGAAAATAAGATAAGAATAAATTTAATTTTTTTGGTTTTTAAATCTAATTTTTTAAAAAATGGATAAAAATTAATTAAAAAATAAACTTGGAAAATAAAAAATTATTTAAAATGCCACGTCATCATTTTTAACGAAAAAGACTAACGGCGTCAATCTTAGGACTCATTTGAAACAATTTGACAAGTTTTAAGACTTAAATACACTTTTTGCAAGTTTTAGGACTAAAATGCATTTTCATGACAAGTTGTAGGACTTATGGAACACTTATCCCTAAAAAAAATAAACATATGAATCTAACATATAATATGGTAACGGGGTAGTATTCGTAGTCATAAATTTGAATTAACTTAATTTTACTATACACATCATACTACGTGGTGAAGAGAAAATATTGAAGAAACAAGCATTAATGTTTATATAAAGTACACGGACCAAATTGAATTTATCATGTGCAATATATTCGGTAGCATAGTCGATATTAGGTTTTATTCAATGCAATATTGCAGCATACAAAAGAAATAGTATGCACGATTGTATCAATAGCATGACTTTCGTAATGTAGATATATGTCTGATATGTTTATGTAAATATGAGCATACTCCAAAACACTGATACTAATATTACTTGTTTTTTGCACTATAACATGTAATAGAATAAAATATTTGTTATTCATTAGGGGTATGCATGGTCCGGGCAGGTGGTTCCCGACCTAGAATCGGGAACCGTCCGCTAAGGACCGGTTTCGAAAAATTGGAATCGGGATCCACGCGTTTGTTGCATGGATCCACCCGGGAACCGGACCACCGGTCGGGTTCGGTTCTCGGGTGGATCTATGGAACCGATCTTGACGTGAAACAATTTTAGTTTTCAACATAGAACGGTCGAGTCTATGAGTTGAGAAAGAGGGGAGGAGGTCTATGGTCGGGTTTTCAATATAGAATGGCGAGTAGCGACCGACACGAGGGGGTGAATAGCAGCGGCGGCGGTGTCGACGTTTGGGGAGGAATCGAAATGGCAATAGGATTAGGAGGAATCGAGGAAGAGACAAAAAGAGAGAGAACCGAAGACGAAGGGAGTGAGGAGATGAGATATAATCTAGGGTTTCTTTTAGTATTTTTTTTTTAATATTAAAAAGGTTCTGGTCCGGTTCAGGTGGGCAGATCCGCCCATGGAACCAGGAACCGGACCGGTACCCACCAGTTCCGAAAAATTGGAACTGGGAATCAAATCGGTTCCCTCAAGAACCACCGGTTCCGAGCGGTTCCGGTCCGGTTCCGGGCGGTTTGAGCGGTTCCTAGTTATTTTGCACACCCTTATTATTCATTGTGTTAGAAGAAAGATCAAGATATTAATCTCATCAAATTGAAAATAGAAAAATTAGTCAATGAAAAATTTAATTTAGCATTGTGTATATAGTAATCTAGGACATGTGCAAGATTTGATAGATATCGTCTAATCACTCAGATGATCAAATCAAGTTAGATAAATTGAGAGAGCATTAATTGAAACTCTTAATGTAATCGAGTCCCTAAACCTAGAAAACTCATATTATTCCCTCCCTTAATTTTTAGCCGACCACAAAAGGCTAGTAGTGACTACCATTTCATGTAAAATATTCATAGCCTAAATTAAGAGTAAAATGGATCTGACGTCATGTGAGATAAGAGCTTGCAAGAGCCCATGCCCACCGGAGGGCCGTCGACTCGCCTTTTAGGCATTACATCTAAACCCACTTCCCTGTCCTCATCTGCAAGGTCACGATGAGGTCCAATCAAGTAAAGCCGAAGAGAGAGCCCAATTCGCTTGGTCCAGACTTCTAGCTTCAAGCCCCAATTAAACGCCGCATGAGCCTGGTTAAAAGATTAAATGCGCAGCCCAAGGCTCATGTGAACAACAAGGCCCACTGGAAAAGAAGAAGAAAAAAATAGAGCCCAAATTGACTCATTTAACCCGTTTATGATCTAGTATAAATTTTTTTTATCCATACCCAATTTGATCTATACTCAACTCATATTCGACCAATTTAACTAAACCTAAGAAAGCTTGTTTTTTTTTTTTATTTTTTTTATTTTTTTTAAAACAATGGTATTGCTAAAATATTTTTTTAAATTGAATTTTTAAATATTTTTATTTTTTAAATATAATTTTTTTTCTTTCTTTTTTGGCCAGCTGCTAGCCACGATGACAGTTGGCGATTGGCCACAAGCAAGCTCGAGTTCGCCCAACATCGGCAAGGCTCGAGTCTCATTGATTACTGAATCTGGCAAGGTGGAGGCCTCGCTAACGTCCACCACCACCACGGTGAGTGAGGGTTCCCTCTTTCTCTATCGTTATAGGCCAAGTAAGAGGAATCGCCCGAATTGAACCAGCCCAGCAGCTCCTATAATTAGCGGTCCCGATTTCCGATTCCACACCTTAAACCACACACCCAAATCGCTTGGACTAGATTGGTTCATTTTTTTCACAAAGATTAATGACCTCCGCACGTTGATAATCATAAAGAGGACATTACGTCATTTAAAAAAAAAAACATTTCCAAGAATTTGCTTTCTTTCCCCTCGAAATTCTCTCCAAATTAACCCGTGTATATGAAGCTAAAAATTATAAAGGGAAATTAGCGCGTTCCCCTTTAAGCTCGTCATAGTATGCATACCATGATTCGGTTAAAGTGGCCAAAAATACGAAAAAATGAAACTCCGTTCTCCTTATTTAAAAAAAAAAAAAATCCAATGAAAAAGGAAAAAGATTTACTGGATCAGCCAAAGGAAAACACACGTCAAAAGGTATAAGGTAGCAAAAAAGTGGCAACTCCAAGAAGATCAATGATATTCAAATCAAACGGCGGAACTTCGCCCGCATAATAAACAAGCTCTAGATCGAAAACCGCAGCAACAAGAACAAGTACAAGCAACTGGCCAAAAACTGCCATCCCAAATCGATCCAATATGTGCCTTCTAGGGAAGCAATTAGTGCGAATCCTAAATTCAATTTATTCAAAGCCAAGCTATTCACAATCCGAATCTAAAAACAGCTTTTGCAAGAAGCAACCATGGTCAAAATGAGAGATTTCACTCTATGCGTCTGCTTTAAGGCCACTTGCTTCTTTTTTGTGACTTTTTACGCAATCCCAATCCAGCCATCAACTTCTCACTTCTTATCAATTAGACCACTTTCATTTACCTATAAGTCGGTTCGTCTGGAAATCGATCACTCCTAGTCCTCCTTACATGAAGCGTGCTGAAAGACTTGTCGGTGCGCGATTGCCTCACTTCTTTGCTGGTTGATCGTAGCTCTCCTTCCGGTCGTTCCGGTCCTCATGCAGTGCTTGTGACCTCATTTCAGTCCCTCCTCAGGCAATGCTCAGACTTTTCAGGCGGTTTTGGACAACTACACTTTATCAGCCGAGTCAAATATCTTTTTAAAATAATAAAAAGGATTGATGTGGCTACGGCTGTACCCATTGTCCTTTCCAATTTTGATATTATAATTTTTTTATACAAAATTCTATAGTTTGTGACTCAACTTAATTCTTCTCAATTAAAAGTCACTGATTTGGGAATTATATAAAGTTTATTTGAACTTCCCTTCCAAAATGTGAAATCTTAAACATTTTGTTAGATAATTTGTATCAAATAAAAAAGTTGAAGTATAACTATTGAAAAATACACTAGTGTTTCCCTATAGGAATCGGCCTTATTTTATTTTATTTTTTTTAACTCTTTAGAGAGACACTTTGAATTAGTAATTATATTTTTTGGTTGTCGTTGCATTCTTTTTCACGATATCTGACTTTATTTTTTTTAGATTTTATTTGTTTTAGTCCAGTGATCATGATGGTGTTTTTCTCTTTTTTACTTTTTGTTCAACGCCTATAATGACAGAGAGTAACTCCTCGAAATATTGGTAGTTTGGAGAAAGCTATTGAAAATGGCCCAGAAATTCATCCAGGAGCAAGAGACGACAGTGACGAGTCAAATTTTAAACTACTATCAGATAAAAAACAAGGAGAGCTGATCTCAAGGAAATTATCTTTCTTGAGAATTTCCTTTAGATGGGTTGTCACAGAACATCAGAAGTGTTTGGATAGTGAGTTTGAAAGCAAAATTGTATATTGCCACTTGAGAGATGGAGATATCTTTCTTGTCAATAAAAAGGTACTTTGCAGTAGTATATACTTGAGGATATTCATCTCGCGTTGCTTGCTTGGATACTAGGAGAAATGCGAACCTTCTCTCAACTTTCTTTACAATGCTCCTTTGGCTTATCTGCTCTAACTACTTTATTTTAATGGACTTAAGTATGACATTGTACTTTTCTCCAGTGTCACAAAGAGTGCATGTTCCTCCATGTCAGTAGTTTGGCTCCAGCTATTATTCATATGCCGCCTTACGGGTCTCTTGTATAAAATTATCTGCCAAATTGTTCTAGCAATTTCTTCAGCTATTTAATGGTGGCAGAATGACCAATTCATGACCAGCAGGAAGAAAGATTTATTATTACTAGTATCAATTCACAAGCTAGTCTCTTTGTATTTTTCCTGCATGCTTCATTGAACACGTAATTTTTGTGGTATGATGTGGTAGTTATTAGGGGGATATAGGTAACTCTACTAGATTCGCAGTCTTTGGGGAATGATTTAGTTTTTGTGTTGGAGAAATATTCCAAAAGTGACTCTATAACTCATTGATGGTTAGTATTTGCATTTTGAAAGAGACACGGCTCTCATCATATCTATTTTTTTTAACATGATTGAGAAAGGTAAATACACCCCAGCAGCTTATATCGAGGCCTCAGTTTAGACATTTTAGGGTTCGAGTGTATTTTAATGCTGATAGTATGATGTAGATATCCATGTGTTACTTAAGCATTCTTTTGTTTTTTGGAACAATTTTCACCTATGGTGAGTTGATTATGAAGGGGTGGTCACTTTTAATTTCCTTTGATTTTGATGTCTTGTAGATAGTAACTTCACCGATCTTTCTTTCTTTTTGGACACTGATATAAGAAATAATGTTGTTGTTTCTTTATTTTCAAGAGGGGGTGGGGGCGATCCACTCTCTTTCTATAGGGGTAATGCTGTGCTAGGAGTAGAGTCTTATTATAATGTTTTTTGGGCGCATGCTTTTTCATGATAATTGATTCTTTTTCAGCCATTAACATGGGACCGATGACATGAATCAAATCAACAATCACCCGTATCTTAAATGCCATATTGCATATCTTAAATTACCATATCCACGCTTGCTTTAGAGCAACAATTATCTATATGTTGAGGTTGTCCCATATGGGTTGTGGAGAGGACTAGTGGTCGGGTTATAAGTGTAAAAGAAAGTTTTATCCTTTGAGTTAGTTTTTGGGGTGAAAGAGGTCCAAGACCACCTAACACTGGTAGGAGAGCCCAAGTTGTCAACAAGTCTAGAACGAATAGCCACACAGGCCCGATGTGTGAGGGGGAGATTGTTGAGGTTGTCCCATGTTGGTTGTGGAAATGGCTGGTGATTGGTTTATAAGTATGAGGAAAAGCACCATCCTTTGACCGAATAACTTTGTTTATAAGTATGAAATAACTTTTCACTTAGTTGTTGAGTGTTGGATTAGTAGGTCCTGCCTATCAAAAGCAAACAATTGCGCAGCATGGTGTTTCTAAACAATTTTCCCATGAACACCAGTAGCCTCGCACATTATTATGTTCAATTTGGTAGAGTCGATAACAACTTTTCTTTTATGCATGCTCTAGGTTAAACGACCAGAATAACTTCATATCTTAGGTGTAGGGAGCAAGAGCTTTCATGTAATAAATAGAGAACGAAGGAAATTGAGTGGGCCCAAGATTATGTTGTGGAAATTAAGATGTGAAATTTCATAGTATAAATGCCAAACTATTTTTTGATGTAAAGTGCATGGAGAATAGTATAGCTGTCTTGGTATTAATGAGACATGCTAATGCTATACTTCTTGCTTTCTAATTACTTACGACTTATTCCTTCACCTTGATGAAGTTTGATATTTCTATCATATAGCATACACTTCACAAGCCCAGTATAATGGCACATGTTGTTCATATATTGGAGGGGAAGAAAACACTTCGGATGCATTATGCAGATTGCAGGTTGGCCTGATATAGACTGCTCTATGTTTGAGATTTCATTTTGCAATTGTTCGTGAGACCTCATTCGGGCATTTTGTTTATGCTCTTTCAGTACATACAACGTTGATTTTTATGGTGATGAAATGGATGTCAATTTTCCGCAAGATGAGATATCACGTACTGAAGTTTACAACATTGTGAATGCAATCAATCAATATGTTAAACCAACAGATGGGTCTCTTAGGCCCTGTTTGGTAACCATCCAAACATGGCCAAATTCTGATTCTTTGTTCCTGGAATCAGTTTCGGCCTAGAATCACGTTTGGTAAAATTTTTATTCCTGGGAACAAATTTGTTCCCGGGAACAGATTGGGAATAGAATCAAAAACAAAAAAAAGTTGATTTCCGGGAACGAATTTGAGAATCAAAATCAATAAATTTTCTTCTTCCCTTCGCCCATCTCGCGGCCGCCGTCCACCATTGCCCGCCACCGTTCGCCGTCCGCCATCGCCATCCACCGCCGCCGCCGTTTGCAGCCTCCGGCCGCCGATTCGGCGAGCTCGCCAGACTAGGGCGAGGTCCGGCGAGCTCACCGGAGGCTTGCCCAGCCACCGACGAGGCTCGGCCTCCCCAGATCTTGCGAGGCCGAGCCTCGCCGATGGCCAGGCGGGCCTCGTCGGGGCTGGGCTCGGCCTCGGCGAGGCTGGGCAAGGCCCGCCTGGCCACTGGCGAGGCTCGGCCTCGCCAGATCTGTTGAGGCTGAGCCTCGCCGGGATTGGGCAGGGGTTGGGCGAGCCTCGCGACGCCCAGCCCCACCGGTGGCCAGGCGAGGCTTGCTTGGCCACCGACGAGGCTTGCCTAGCCCCGCCGGTGGCCTGGCAGGCCTCGCCCAACCCCGACGAGGTCGGCCTGGCCACCGGTGGGGCTCGGCCGACGAGGGCCGGCCTCGCCGAGGGCCGGCGACGCTCCAGTGAGGTCGCCGGCCAGAAGAAGAAGAAGAAGATGAGAAAAAGAAAAGAAAAAGGAAAAAAAAGAAAAAGAAAAGAAAAAAAAGGAAAATGAAAAGAAAAAAATTAAAAAATTAAAAAAAGAAAAGAAAACAAAGGAAAAAAGTAAAAAAAATTATTTAAAAATTAAAAGAAATTGATTTGGAACAGAATTAATGAACACGGTACCAAACGCAATTCTATTCCAGAATCAGAAACTTTGGACAGTTACCAAACGGCTTAAAATGCTTAGAATCAGTTCCCGGGAATAGAATAAAAAAGAATCAGTTCTGATCAGAATCGGCTCCCGGGAACAGAATCGTTACCAAACGCGCCCTTATTAGAGCATTGATCCAAGTTCCATTTTTTTTAATCAACTCTCATTATTAGTAACTGTAGTTTGATGTGACGGTTGTCTTTGTTATGTTAGGATGACATAGTTAGTGCAGCTATTCTTACAAAGAAAGATACATTTCCGAATTACTATGAATTCAATCACCTCATTTACAGTTTAGGAGTTTTTGTTACTGGATTAGGTTCTTTCAACAAACCTAGGAAAAAGGGTAGCGGTTGCTTTGGAAGAGAATATGCTCTGCCTTAAGCTCGCCATTTGGAAACCACAACGTCTTTGGATAGAAAAATATGTCATAATATGTCATATGGCAGGTTCTTGATACAAGTGCCTGAAGATTCATCAAATCAATCTAGATGGGAAGCAAAATAAATTTGAAATTGATGGACCGTTGTATAATAATTTGTCATTTCCTTTTTTCCATTCTGTAATCGAACATGCACCTGGAGACCTACTACGGATCATAAATGCTATTAGATTTTGGTAGGATCACTTTCGACTGTTCTAAATGATTAAATTGTTAGATGAATGTGTAGTTTATTATTTAATATTCAAATGCTCCCCCTCACGCTTAGTATGGTTTTTTTGCCTAGTGCTAAACGTGAAAAAATATATAATTGGGGAAGCAAATGGGGCTTGGTAAGATTTGAACTCAAAACCTCAAGTTATAATACTATATTAGATTTTGGTGGGCAGAAGAACAGCCCAAGTGCCAAAACTTGGCACAAGGGGACCCTTAAGTGTCAAAACTTCGAAAAGGTATACTTAAGTGCTACTTTCTTTGAAAAGTGGGACACTTAAGTGCCACATCTAGTGACCCTTGCCGGAAATCCTACGTGACAATATTTTATTATTTTTTATTGCCTACGTGGCTCACCGGAGAGCTGAGTTGGCTCTAACTCACCAGAAACAATGTTGTCTGCATAATAAAAGCCCCAAATCTTCCAAAAACGACGTCGTCTCCCCAAATGCCCCAAATCTAAAACCCTAAATTGGCCAAAATCCCTATTGAAGTGCTCGAATCCAAGTCTCAAACCCTAATTTGTATTTGTCCAAAATTCCTTCGTCGAATCTTGGAAATAGAGAGCAAGACTTGCAGCAGCGCCTCAATTTCCTCTCACTGAAGCGAAGGAGAAGGCCGGCGTTTCTATTTTTGTGGGTTACCGAGTCCAAGAAGAACATCGTTGACTCGAATCAATCATGGGAGAAGATTTTATGGATGCGCCCGATATAAAAAACCGTCGAAGTGCAAATACTTCAAATGGGTTGATGCGAAGTTCTCTGACCAAGCCACATATGTGATATTGGATCTACTTCATAAAAGACAGCAATCTCCATCTGTGTTCGTGGAAGACTTGGACGATGTTGACTCAATGCAAGCTCAAGCACCTTCAGCTAAACTTTTCAAGAATGAAGTCTCAATTCAAGCTCAAGCATCTTCAACTAAATCTTTCAAGAATGAAGTTTCAATGATGAAAATTGAACGAAAGTATTACTAGTAATTTATTATGGTGTTGTTTTGTTGTCTATTGTACTTTATGATGAAATGTAAAGCACTTGAAGATGAGAAAAAGTTTCTCTGACTGCCATAGTTAAAAATGGTGTTGTTTTGGATCAAATGTAGGCTTTTTTCTTTTTGAAAGATGCGAAGTTTGGGTTGTTCCACAAGATCATTGTGGTTTTGTTGTTGTTCGTGCTATCATATGTATTGTGAGTTACTTTCTTGTGTTTATGGAGATGTTAAGGAAATAGAATGAGTGAATTAGATGCTACTTGTACTATGTTTTTATTTGTTCTTGAATATAAACCAGCAGCAAATATTAGAATTGAATGGAGTTACCATAAGTTAAATTACCATCATCTTCTCTGTTTTGCTGCAGACCAGCATATATACAAGACAAACATGAGTGATTACTCGAGTGCCATAAGTTGTATTTAGTAATTACTTAAGTGCTAGTTGCGATGAAAAAAGGATCACTTAAGTGTCAAGTTATTACTAAAGTGATCAGTTAAGTGTCACTTGTAGTTAAAAGTAAACATTTAAGTGTCAAGTTTTTTAGAATATGATCAGTTAAGTGCCAATTTTTTTTATGGGTTTTCTCTAAAAATTGCGCTAGCCACCACCACCAGCTGCACCACCAACCATCACCACTAGCCACACTAGGCGCTCCAGCCACCATCGTGCTGGTGGTGTTGCTGCACAAGGTACTAGTGAAAGCTAAGTCTTGCACTAGCTTGCACCAGTACACATGGTGTAAGATGTGCAAACTGCACACTTGCACCAGGTGCAGGTGCACCATAAGCCCAGGTGCAGGTGCAGCATAAGCCCATAACCTCCACCACAAACCCATAATCATTGGGCATCACCACCAGCCACACCAGCACCCCAGCCACCACATTAGCACCCCAACAATAAACTCACTACCACTAAGCATCACCATCCACCACCACTAGCCACACTAGTACTCTAGCTACCACCACAGAACACCAACAACGGCAGCAGCAAGTAAAAGTAGAATCCATGACAAATAGCAAAAATTGACAAGCAGCACAAGATCATTCCATTGATATTGAAATTAAGTCTCACATCATCAATGACAAACTAAAGAAAAAAAAGAGATAATCATCCATAGCAAGTGTTATTATAACGTTTACATAACTGTTTTGACTCCTAAGCTCAACAAATCCTATCACTTCCCATCTCATCAATCAATATGCACGACACCCCTGTTCGTGCTCTTTTCGATGGGTCTTTCACTTGATTCATAATTCTTGCACTCTTTCTAACTGGACGTGCAACTTCTTCTTCAACCTTCTCAATATCCACTGACTCAGATGGAGCTACAAATGTCCTAGGCCGAATTGATTCAAAAGGAGCTGCAACTAGGTTCTTCCTCTTCTTTCTTGTTGGCACAGTTGATGTTTTCCTTTTTGTTGGTGCAGCCGTTGATTCTCGAGTTGGGTCTGAGATAAGAACCTCTAAACTTCTCTTAGGCTATAAAAAGACAATAAATTATCAGCAAAAGTCTACAACATAAATTAAATTAAATGCAGCCAATGAAACTTACATTCAGAATGACTATTCTAGTACACTCATATGTATAAAGGCCATATCCATATTGTCTTAACCTCTTCCCAAGTGCCCCTCTCGTTTGAATAAGGGCGTCACTTTCAGGAACTTGTGATTTGTCAGCTCTTTTTCTTGCTTGTGATTTCTTGGGCCCTTCAATTACAGCCGGGGCTTCTTCGACCAATTCTTTAGTTGGGCATCTTCTAGATGGCCTTTGTGTAGCTACCCCTTCACCTGGCCTTCTTTTAGTTGTCCTTCTGTGTAGTCCTTCAACTTCAATGACACTTCATTCTGTTCGGCCTTCTAGTAGTACTGGTGGTGGTACTTGTGGTGCCCCTTATAGTGATTTTTCTGGTAGCCCTTGTGGTGACCCTTGAGGTGGCTCTTATGATGGCCCTTTAGTTGGCAGTTGAGTTCTAACTTGGTTTCTTCGAACCTAAGAAAAAGGCAAAAGACACAATACATATAATATCATGCCATATAATAATGTAAAGAAAATGAAAAACTGAATACAAATGGTTGAATTTACCACTGCGTATTTCTTTCACTGTTGAAGAACAGTCAACTTCAGTTGGCCGTGATGCTGCTTGGGCCAATCCTTCAGCTAGCTGTCTTCTACAATGCCTTCTTCGAACATGCTGTTCAGTTTCATGACTTATTGGGGTTTTTCTTGTGACTTAACAAACACATTACATACAAGGCCAAATAGGATATTATGTACATTTTTATGATAAACGACAAAGCAACATAAACATAAAATAAATTTCATGACTTATCAGAGTTCTAGTTGTCGAATGAAGAACAGTTAACTCACTTAGCTCTACTGTTTGCATTTCTCAAACTGTCTCTTTCACTAGGCCCTTCACCTTGCCTTAACGATTGTTGTTGCTTTCTCAATTGACAACCTTTAATATTGTGGCCTGCTAGGCAACAATAAGAGCACGTCATCTTTGCACCCTGCCTGTTCATTCTTTGCTGACTCGAGACCTCTCCCTTTGCCATTCTTTGTCTTCATTTTGGCCTTTCAATTTTCTTCTTCAGTGGCAAAGGTTGAGGTGCTTTATGATCCGTGGGCTCCCAAAACTTGCTACTTCTAATTGGCTATATTAAGAACTAATACGAAGCAAGGTATTCTGATTTATGGCACCAATCATCAATATAATCATCTATATTGTCACCCTTCAACTGGATGGCACATATGGCATGTGCACATGAAATTTCACTTACTTGCTATGCTCTACATGAACACTTCCTACATCCTAGATTGACAACATACTTATTAGTACCCTTCACTATCTCATATCCGTTATCTCCATTCCAAATGGGATGACAATGCCTACTTGCAACCAAGTTCTCATCCAATTTCTTGGCAATCTAATGACCATATTGTCTAGTCGACTTTGTAGCCTCATCTCTTTGTTTTTGCAGCCGAGTCATAACTGCAACTCGTATATCTTCAAGCATTGAGATGACTAGTTTGCATCTAGCGTCTATTATCTTCGAATTAAATGCTTCACAAATGTTGTTGTTGACATTATCGCACTTGAACTCCTCATTGAAGAATTCCATGCACCAATGCATTGGCTCTAGTTGAAATAGGGTAGCACAACCTTCCTTTGTCAACTGAAGTAGTCCTTCTTTAGCTATCCTAAAGTTAGCCATGTTTCATTCTTTGCTAATTGCCAAAATTGCAACTGCAGCTTATCCCATTTGTAGGTCTTTACCCAATTTCTGTATATGTGCCGCGCACACATTTGATGTTCAGCATGGGGCAACAACTCAACTACTGTTGGAACCAATCTCTACAATAATTCAAAGTAAGAAATGTGAAGAAATTAGGGCCTGCATGGAAACGTTTCTCGTTTCTATTTCTGAACACTTTTTTTGTTTTTTTGTTCCCGGAACAAAATTGGAGCAAAAAAAAGAAACACAAAAAAGTTACTTCTTGTTCCAAAAACAATTTTGAAGAAACACTTCTTCTTCTCTCTCTTCTCTTTTCTTCTTCTTTTTTTTTGGTTGGTCGCCGGCCTCGGCCATGGCCGACGACTGGCCGTTGAGGGTTGGCGACCTCGCCAGAGCGTCGCCGACCCCCGGCGAGGCTCGGCCTCGCCCGCGCCGGGGACGCCGAGCCTCGCCTTGGCTGGGCGAGCTCAGGCTCGCCCAGATCCGGCCAGGCCGAGCCTCACCCAACCACAGCGAGCCTCGCCGTGGCTGGGCGAGGCTGCCGACCCCGTCGGCCGATCGCCGGAGGCCGGTGACCGGCCGAAAGAAGAAAAAATAAAAAAGAAAGGAAAAATAAAATTAAAAATTAAAAAAATTAAAAACAAAAAACAAAAAAAAGAATAAAATTTACCAAACGTGTTTCTATTCATTTTTTATTCCCGGAAAAAACGTTACCAAACGCGTTCTTTTGTTCAAAAACTGTTCATCGGAATAGAAACACTTTTTTTTATTTTTGTTCCCTAGAACAAAAAAAGAACAAGAACGTTACCATGCAGCCCCTTACATGTTCATATTACAAAGCAAACTATTGACTAAATTTTTCAAAAAGCAAATGTTACCTTTTGTTGGTCGCTCTTGAATGCCTACCCTTCCCCATTTGTTATCTCCAAGTCAGCCATTAGATTTTCCAAGAACCATGACCAATTGTCTTTGTTCTCAATATTTACGACAGCCCAAGCTAGTGGGAACATTTGGTTATTCGCATCTTTTCCAATCGTCGCTAACAATTCTCCCTTACACAAGCCCTTCAAGAAACAGCCGCCCAATCATATAATCCGTCTACAACCAACTAAAAATCTCCTTCTACATGCATCAAAGCACACATAGAACTTATTGAACTTGGTCCCATGATCAGGAAGCGGTCTCTCAACCACCTCTACATACACTCTACTTGTAGGATTTTGCAACCTAGACTCCCAAGCATACTCCCACACCTGCCCATATTCCTTAGCATACTGACCAATAAGTATTTTTATCACCTTTTGCTTTGCTCTTTTGCATTGAGTCCTAGATACATTGATACCTACACGCTCCTTCACCAGCATCCTAAAAATAGTAATTTTCATCTCAGGCATTAGCTTGATCAGATCAAACAAGTGCTTGGACAACCATTCACTTGTTACCCTTTTGTTTTGAAAATTAATGGAACAAGTGTGTTCCTCTTGGTAGGCTTTAATCTGGAAAGACCCACTCCTCTTAACAAACGCACAGTAAATCTTCCATGGACAATTTTGCTACGAACACCTAGCTTTTACAAAGTTCTTAGTGTTTCTAATTAAATCAATATTTCTTTGTGCAGCAATGGAGTTCTTCAGTATAGCTTCCCTAAATTGTATCGCATCATGGAATTTCATACCTACTGACAAAGTAGGAGAGGCAACGGATAGATCATAGGAAGGAAACTTACTTTTCCTTCTACGCATAGCTCGTTGATCTTCTTCAAGTTCGTCCTGGGAAGTAGCGGTGTCGATGCTTTCTTCATAATCTGTCTCTTGGCCAGCAACACCAACATCTGCAATGCCTTCGTCTCTGTTTGGAACTTCATCAGCTACTTGCAAAGTTACAAATCTATCTGACAAAAAATCCCTTTGTTTTTTCCTTGATTGTGTAAGCTCCTCATCGTCGTCGTCACTTAAGATTAATAAATTTTTAGCAGCCAACCCTTCATCGTCATCATCACCATCACTGAATTCAACTACTTTCCAATTGAATTGACCTAGACTTAGAACCAAGGAGGATGAAGTCAATTTTCTGCAAGTATGCCTTCTCACAATGAGCGAACAACTCCCGTTCAAGCCCTTCAGGGACAGCCTTTTAGCAGAAAACCACTTAGCACTTTAGTTTACAGCCTAGAGACACTTAGAGATGCCAGGATGGAAACATTTCTAACCTACCCGAGCTGCATTTCTCGGAGGATACTACTAGGCTAGAGAAGAAGAGGGGTTTAAAAAGTCATAGAGAGGTTTTTCACAAAACACACACTTTACTTCAGGGGACTCTGCCCAACATATTACACCCTCCTTGCCTTATATAGACAATAAGAGGTCACAAACAAACAAAGACTAAGCTCATGAGTCTAGCTACAAACAGAGGCGTCGGAAACTTCCGAGAGGGAATTATTTGCTCACTATGAATAGTGACCGTACTGTGAACAGTGTTTTCCTTAGCCTAGTGCTATACTAAAAGTGAGTAATAACTTGCTACAGTGAAATTGTACGGACTCAACAGTCTCATCCGTCACGAGCATTGTAGTCATAGCCAGAGTCATCTGAGCTGTGTACTGTCGCTAGGCAATGTTCATCATACTTTTGTTCAAGTGTTTCAAGGTTTTCTGGTGATAGAATCCGGATGAGCTGACGAGATGTGGATGTGAAGGCTTCCTCATATGCCCAATGAGATGCTTCTTCTTCAGCCCAATTTGTGTTGTCATCTTCTGTAGTGTCGGTAGGAATGCTTGGCTGGAGCCAATTAGATGGCTCTGCATAGAAAGACGTGTCCATGTTTTGGGATAAGGACGAGGGTCCTTAGTCATAAGGTTTTGGGAAAGAAGACCTCCCCATCGTGCATAGGGGTCCTAAGTGGATTGAACAATGTCATCTGCACCTGTCATTTCATGATCTTGGGATGACGCAGCTTGTCTAAATTCTGCAAGTGCTTCCTTAGCTTCTGATGCTAGTTCATAATGATCCAATGCAGTGGGTACATTATAGTTCCAGACATCTTCAGGAAGTTTTGTTTTCTTGGCAAAGAATTCTTTGGAGTTCTCGGTACTGGTGTTCACAAGATCTAACACATCCTGGATAAGATTTGTGAATCCGAGCTTCTCTACTGTCTAGGTGAGGTTTGTAGGTTGTAGAGTAGGATATCGTCAATGTATACCGCTGCATTTGACAGGATTGGTTGGAAAATTCTATACATGGCATTATAGGAAAGGGATAGTGCTACTTTTAAGCCAAAATGAAAATCTTCCATTGGAAGTGCTGGTTTGGGATATAGAACCCTGTTTTGGGCCTATCTTCAAGATGAATGCCCAATTGCCAAAATCCGGCTTTGAGGTCGAATTTGGAATAAATGTGGGCCTTAGATATTCCACTAAAAAGGGAATTTCTAGATGGTAAAAGGAATTTATCATCTTGAAGGAAAATGTTAAGGGATTGGCAATTGATTACCAGTTTCATTTTTCCTTTGTTTTGCTTAGCACGTTTGTTGACATAAAATGCTTCACAAGCCCATTGAGAATTGGAGATTTCGATAAGGCCTTGTTGCAATAGTTCTGAGCATTCCCTTTGAGCTAAAGCCAAGTGTTCTGGCTTCATTCACATATGACTTGCCATTGTTGGATTGATGTCTTCATTCTTTTTTAATGGAAGGCGGACAAAGAACTTCAGATTTTCCCATAGAGGATGAGAACATTTTTAGGCGAACTCAGAGTGGGATTCTAAACAAGATTCCAATAATTTCTGCATAATTGGATCTAATAGACTCATTTGGATGGAAAAGAGTCTCTAAATATTGACAAATTTAGAATCTTTGTACTTGAGACATTTTCCAGGAATTATGCGAAGTTGTGAGATCTAAGTCATAATGTCCCAACCAATGATTAAATCCTTGTTGGGAAGACTGGATCCAAAGATTTTTTGTGGTCAAGGAACACTGGGGGAAGAATTGGACAATTACGGGGGTGGTTCTGACATTCGTGGAGAAAGTATCGCCTGAGGCAAAATTTAAATATCTGATATAAGGAGTCTAGTATTCTTTAGGAAGAACTTTGGTGTCCAAAATTGAACAACTTGCTCCAATATCAATGAGAGCAATAACAGTGATTGGTTTGGCAAACTTTGAGGTGAGGATTTTTATAGGGAAATTGAGACAATGAGTTTGGCTTGAAAATATGTTAAGACTTGGTTCTAGAGATGTGGGTGATATGTGAAAAATATCTTCAGATTCTGAATTTGACTCAGTTTCACTAGAAGTATGATAACATGGAATGACACAAAGGGTTTGTTCATATGGTTTTTCATCAGTAGAGAATAGTGATTCGATATTATCATTTTCAAGAGAAATACCTGTTTCATTCTCAATTTGATGTATCAAATGATGCTGACCTTTTCTAGCTTGAGGACAATTTTTGGCAAAATGTCCCTTCTGATTGCAAATGAAGCAGTGATTTGATATTTTGTGGCCTATGTGGTCCTTTCTTTTGTGTAAGTATCGCCATTTCTTCTTTATTCGGAAGTTCTTGTGGCCATGTTTGGATTTTTTTAACCATAACTTCTTGAAGTGCTTCTTTTTCTAAGAAGCTTTTCCACAAGTACCATTGCAATCTTTCTTGGAACACTTGATTTTTAACTTCTGGCAAGAGCAGGCTGTTTCAGGTTCTCTGTTGTCTGTGATGTAGGTGTGGACCATCTGGCGCTTTAAGCACAATTCTTCGAGGCATATATGGATTTCTTATTGTATTTCTCCCAAGGGAATATCCTGTACTCTCCTTTGTTTTCCAACAAAAGAATCTTTCGATCATCTAGGATAATTCTTTAGGGATGAAAGTCAGGAAAACATGCTTCAGATTTGGATCAGCTCCAATATGATAAAAAAGCTAAAGCATTTCTCGATAATGCTTATCAAGATGTTTCTTCTGGAGGGAGCAACATTTTCTTTCAAAAAATTATCTTCTTTTTATTTCTATGAGGTCAGTGGGTTTTCCAACAAAGAAATGGTATAAGAGAGTAATACATGGCTAAAATCTGGTGAACAGCATCTGCGCCCCTCTCCTCCCCGTCTTGTTCATCATGCCATGATTCATCCCTAACCTCAGTACTAGCTTGAATACCATCTCCTCATTCTCCAACTTAGGTGCTATCTTTGTCATCATCTTCGTCCTCACTATCACTATTGTATTCAACAAATACTTTTGCCTCTTCGTCATGAAGATAATGATAGGACATCTCTAAAATCATTATCATCTTCCAAAACTCTCAAACCATCTCTCAAGCCTTTCTCAGGAACACAGTACATCAACTTTTGTACTCTACAAGGTAAAAATGTCACTATATCCCTAACAAATCCAATATAAGATGCATTTTTTATATCTACAAAGATAGTATCATCATTTCCCCCTTATACTCCCACTCATCCTCCTCAATCACAAAATCCCCATCGTAGTAAATGATGACAACAACATAGTCCTTATCATGAGCCATTTCTACAACAAAAGAGGAAAAATATACAATTAACTTTTGGGACCACATTCATAAAGGACAATAGATAATTACATGTGGAGGTCCCTACACTCTTTATTAAAGAAAAGAAGAAAGAGGGAAGATGCATAGGTCAGGTGACAGCTGTAGCTTGAAAAGAGGCCTTAGGACAAATAGAGATTGGGACGTGACAACTACTTTGATTATGTCATCGCATTTCTTTAAAATATGGAGAGATCCCTCAGATAAGATGGGTCCTCATGACACCAATTTCAACAATGCAATTTATTAAAAAAATACTTAGAAGTCCCCATCCCCACGACAACAAGAGATTTGATTCGGACATGTCCAAGGTCCAATACTCCGAACCCTAACAATCACCAATCACCATTGCACATTTCACATCCGACCACTACAATTACTTTTGCACATCACAATTCAACATCCGAGCCCTAAATCACACATCACAGTACCTACCACCACATCCGAGCCTTAATTTTCCCCCCGTTGAACCCTACATTTCGAGGCCGATTCTAAATTGTAAATCCGAACCCCCCAATAGGGTTCTAGCACCACATCTGAGCCATAAATCTCACATCAATACCATCCAAGCCTAAACTTTCCTAGTCGACCTCCAAATTTCAATTCCGAGCCTTAATAAATGAGTCGAAACCCTAATTTCACCACAGGGGAGAGGAAGAAGAGAAAAAACCTGAGCAAATTGACGACGGCGAGTGACGACGGCTGCGACAACGGCGAGCGATGATGGCGAGCAATGACCTGCGAATGGCGACCTGCGGACAGCGAGCTGTGAACGGCGATGGAGAGAACATTAGATCTGGTGTGAACTGATGGCCGAATGGTTAAAGTCCAAATAAGCTAAATGACGTCGTTTAGCACTAAGGAAAAATGACGTCGTTTAGTTTGGCCAAAGGCAGAGTGGATGGGGCGATGTCATTTTCCTCCTCCATGTGTGCTTTTTTTTTTTTATTTACAAAATTGCCATGTTGGTTAAGCATGTCGCTAGAAAATGCCACGTCTGCATTTTGACCGGTTTTTGGCCGGATTGGCACTCAAGTGTACATTTTCAAAGTTTTGGCACTTAAGTGCCCCTCCGTGCCAAGTTTTGGCACTCTAGGTGTCCCAAACTCAATTTTGGTGGGACCACTGCATATTGTTTTAAAAGCTTAACTATTAGATGAAGGTATGATTTATTATTTAAATATTTAAACAAATGCACATGACAATTACCATTTCCTTCTTTCTTTGACGTTGATTTTTGCGGTTCTAGATCATTTAACTAGAAGTTATCCATCATTTACTATGGAAAAGTAGGGGAAGATAACATTTGAGTTCTTTAAAAGAAAACTTGGCAGGAAGATTTTTCAGAATGAATTAGGGAAAGAAAATGCGATTAAACATAAACCCAGTAAGAGAAAAGAGATTTGTAAGTATAAAGTGAAGAAAGAGGACAAGTCAAGAAAATTCTTTCAAGAAAAAATGAAAAGAAATGAAGAGCCCGGTGAGGATGCTATGTTGATATTCAAAAACTAACTAAGCCATGGGGTCAGCTTAGTTCGATGACTGTGGTCTAGTTCATATGGTTTAGGAGCTTTATAGTTCAAATATTGCAGGGATTTTGCTATCTGCATTTAGTTGGTTATTTATAACTTTTCTTCAAGTAAATGGCCGTGGAATAAACATGCAAGTTTCATTATCAAATCTTATGTGGTGGTTTTCTCTATAAAGTTTATGAAATTCCATAATTTGATCTTGATGATTCAGATGCGTTTCATTATTAAATTTTCTGTGGTGGGTTACTCTATCAAGTTTATGAAATTCCATAATGCATTATTAAATATTTTGGGGTGGTTTTCTCTATCAAGTTTATGAAATTCCATAATTTGAACTTGATGATTCAGATGCATGGTTTCACATGTGGAGTAGATGATCTTTTGCTGAGTAAAGATATTGATAAAAAAAAAAAAAAAAGACAACAATAACTTGAAGAATGTGAAAGATGTGGAGAGGAAGTACACCAACATGTCGTTGGATTAAGAACAATGATTTCTAAAAGACCCCTATTTATGTAAGAATCTTTCCGATTACAACCGTCGACCCCCATTTCAATCTTACCAGTGGCAATTGATAAGAAGTATCTAGACTACCAAGTATATTCTTCATTTTATCTCCGAATAATACTCTATAATGCCTTGCAATGCAATAAAAATAGTTTGCACAGCTGTATTAATAATATGACTTTTGTGATGCAGATATATCTTTAATATGTTTATATAAAGATGAGTCTACTACAAATTGTTGATGCTAAAATTGCTACCTTTTTGCACCATGCAACTTACAAGAGAATAAAATATTTGTTATTTATTATGTTAATTAGAAGAATGGAGAAATTAATCATGTCAAATCATAAATAAAAAATCAATCAACGAAAATTCAATTTCATATTTCATATCTTAATGCAGGACATGTACGATATATGACAATGATAAAATAAAATTGAATGTAAGACAATTCTATTTACGTCACGTGTTGGTATATCCATCGGGTTTTTGATTTGGGAATTATATAAAGTTAACTTCCCTTCCAAAATGTGAAATCTTAAACATTTTGTTAAATAATTTGTATCAAATAAAAAAGTTAGAAGTATAACTATTGAAAAATACGCTAGTGTTTCCCCATAGGGATTGGCCTTATTTATTTATTTTTTTAATTCTTTAGAGAGACTTTGAATTAGTAATTATATTTTTTGGTTGTCGTTAGGTTCTTTTTCACGATATCCGACTTTATTTGTTTTAGTCCAATGATCTTGATGGTGTTTTTTTCTTTTTTACTTTTGGTTCAACGCTTACAATGACAAAGAGTAAATCCTCGGAATATTGGTAGTTTGGAGAAAGCTATTGAAAATGACCCAGAAATTCATCCAGGAGCAAGACACCACAGTGATGAGTCAAATTTCAAACTACTATCAGATAAAAAACAAGGAGAGCTGATCTCAAGGAAATTATCTTTCTTGAGAGGGGCTGTCACAGAACATCAGAAGTATTTGGATAGAGAGTTTGAAAGCAAAATTGTATATCGCCACTTGAGAGATGGAGATATCGTTCTGGTCAATAAAAGGGTGAGTACATAGTTAAGGGTATTCATCTCGCATTGCTTGCTTGGATACTAGGAGAAATGCAGCCATTCTCTCAACTTTGTTTACAATGCTCCTTTGGCTTATCTGCTCTGGCTACTTTATTTTCATGGACTTACGTATGACATTATGAATACAAGTTGTCCTAGATGTCACGTGCTGAATTACAACATTATGAATACAAACAATTGTTAAACCAACAGATGTAGTTTGATGTGAACAAATAATTGTTAAACCAACAGATGTAGTTTGATGTGACGGTTGTCAACGATTGTCTTTATTCTATCAAAGTGACTATTCCGCTGTTGGATTAGGTTCTTTCATAAAACCTAGGAAAATGGTGGAAAACCTAGGAAAAGGGTGGCAGAGCTCTATGTTTGAGGTTTCATTTTTATGGTGATGAAATGGATGTCCATTTTCTGCAAGAGGAGATGTCACGTGCTGAAGCTTACAACATTGTAAATGCAAACAACTGCTAAACCAACAGATGGATCTCCTTATTAGTAACAGTAATAGTTTGATGTGACAGTTGTTTTTATTCTGTCAGGATAACATAGTCATTGCAGCCGTTCTTACAAAGAAGAATACATTTCTAAATTGCTATGAATTCAGTCATCTCTTTTACAGTTCAGGAGTTTCTGCTGTTGCTTGCATTACATTCTTTCAAAAAATCTGGGAAAAGGGTGGTAGAGCTCTATGTTTGAGGTTTCATTTTTATGGTGATGAAATGGATGTCCATTTTCTGCAATAGGAGATGTCACGTATTGAAACTTATAACATTGCGAATGCAAACAATTGTTAAACCAACATATGGGTCTCCTATTAGAGTATTGATCCATGTTCCATTTTTTTGTCAATCAACTCTCCTTATTATAGTAACTGTAATTTAATGTGACGGTTGTCTTTATTCTGTCAGGATGACATAGTTAGTGTAGCCGTTCTGACAAAGGAGGATACAATTCTGAATTACTATGAATTCAATCACCTCATTTATAGTTTAGGAGTTTCCGTTGCTGGATTAGGTTCTTTCAGAATACCTGGGAAAAAGGTGGTAGTTGGTTTGGAAGAGGATATGCTCTACTCGAGCCTGCCATTTGGAAACCACAACGTCTCTAGACAAGAAAACAGGTCATAGGTGTTGGAGAAAACTTCCTTATTTATTTTGAAGTTGACAAAACGTTACACCAGTCTAGTCTAAAGAATTGTAGATTCTTTTGTTAAAGTATGAAGACCGCCAGACTTAAGATTTAAAGTCTGCCCTCATTGACAGTTTCTAGACTGACGAAGAAGACTTATCCAAATTCAAGTAATTCTTTAAGGAGATAGAATCTCAAGATCTATTATTCGTTTTGAATTTAATTCGAGTAATTTAGATCCGTTGATTGGCAAAGTATACTTGGAATGTTTTACTTATGGAAACCTAGATCTTGATTGTATGGGTGAGCAGGATTGGTGGGCTATCATCACATTTCTTAAGTAAACTCGAGATCTCCCTAATTGATTCTGTCCAACGGGTAGATTGGAAGAACTCTTTTGGAAGATGCTAACAAATATGAAGGCATGGAGGAGTATATAAGGAAGACGCTCTAATTATTCGAGTGTGTGCGCGATAGATAAATTCTAAAGTTTGAAGCTCATTGTTCTTTGCCGATTCAATTGTTGAGCATAAATTTGTACTCAAAAGAGAGTTTAGATATTTGTGAGGCCTTGAGGAAGTGTAGCAGAGTCTCTACACTGTGGAATCAAAGATGTGATACTGTAACAATTCTTTTGATTCATAGTGAAATCTAGCCGGTGGGCTGTCAGTGTGGGAGAGTGGACGTAGGCTTGGATTAAGCCGAATCACTATAAACTTTGTGTTCTTATTCTCTTCTCTGAAATCTTTTATTTTGTTCATAACTCTATTTAATTGTTAGTCCGATTTCCTCTGCAAAGTTTATTGTCAATCAGACTCAGGTTAAAAGTAAAGTTTCACACTATATTTTGCAAAATTTGTTTTCGCACCTATTCACCCCCCTCTATGTGCTCGTACTAGCACTTTCAATTGGTATCAGAGCCTGTGTACTCATTTAAATTGAAGTGTTGTTACTTCAGAATTAGCTAGTATGTTGGCTCTAGGTTTGGTTGAAGGGTAAAGCAACACCAGACTGCCTTATTTTGATGGAAAGGAATACAGTATATGAAAAAACAAGATGAAAGCATTCCTAAGATCAAAAGATCCTCTGGAATGGGATATGGTAGACAAATGAATCATTCCTAAAGCTACAACAGTCTCAGAACAGGGAAAAGAAGTTGCAGAGGCTATTGAGATGACTTAAGAAGAGATAACCAAGAGACAAGCTCTTGTTGCAAAAGCAATTTACTCCTTATATTGTGCATTATCTTCTACTTAATATAACATAATATCTTCTTGTGAAACAGCTAAAGAAGTTTGGGATAGGCTACACGTTACCTATGAAGGAACTAATCAAGTGAAAGAAACTAGAATCAATATTCTGATCGGTCAATATGAAGCCTTCAAGATGAGATTAGGAGAATCTATCACTGACATGTTTAGCATTTTTACAGAAATCATGAATGGTCTTGAGTATCAAGGTCAACCAATCTTAGGATCCATGAAGGTTAACAAACTGCTGCGTGGACTCTCCAAAAATTGGAATCACATAAAGACCTCAATAAGAGAGACACGGAGGATCATGCCACTCTTCGTTGACGAATTGGTTGTCACTCTTTAATCTTATAAAGTGGAACAAATCAATGAAGATGAAGATCCCAAAGGTAAAAGGTCTATTGCTTTAGAAACTAATGATGACTCTGATGTTACAGATTCTGAAGACGATATGGATGATAAAAAGCTTGCCTTCATGATAAGAAGGTTCAGAAAATTGAACAAAAATGGAAGAAAATTCAATTGGAAGAAACAAAGCTTTCAAAAGTTTCAAAATAAATCAACTGAGCATGATGAATCCAATAAAGATATGATTTGTTTTGAATGCAAGAAAAAAGGGACACATCAGACCCAACTGTCCCTTGCTGAAGAAAAATAAATGAAAAGCTGAGAAATACAAAAAAGGCACTCAAAGCGGAAACTTGGAGTGATACTGAATGCGAAGAGAGTGATGATGATTATACTAATATTTGTTTAATGACAAAATCAAAATCAAATTCAGACTCTAAGACAGATACATACTTAGACTTAGATAGTGAAGTCGAGGTAAGTAATTTAAAAATTCCTACTAAAGTCTCGAAATATATCAATGAACTTTGTCTTAGTCACAAAACCTCTCTTAAGAGGATTTCCGAGCTAAAAAGGGAAAATTCTACACTGAAGCAACGGGAGATTGTTTGGAAAGAAAAGTTCGAATATTTAGATAAAAGTTTTATTACTTTGAAAGAAAATACATAATCTCTTTTAAAAGAAAATACACTTTTGAAAAATGATATTTCAAATATTTCAAAAATTTTTTTTTATAGGATCTAAGAAATTGGAAAAGATTCTTTCAGCACAAAGACCTTACTTTAACAAATTAGGTTTGAGAATGACTTCTGAAACCATTCCTCTAATTGATTTTCCAAAAGTAAAGGAAAGAATCAAATAAAGACCTACAAAAGACTTTTATAGAAATCATTTTCAAAAATTCTTTGTAAAACCTGTTGGCAGTAGTGCTCTTCAATGTTCTAGGTGCGATAACTCAGAACACTTTGAGAAAGAATGTCCTATGGTTTGGAAACTGGTTAAGAAGGATTGGGCAAAGACCGTATATTACACTAACTCCATTGGACCCAAGAAAGTGTGGGTACCAAAGAAAACTTGAGTTTCTTTTTTAAATTGTAGGTCACTATCAAGGAAAAGGTCAAATGGTACTTGGATAGTGGATGCTCATGACATATGACAGGAGATTCAAGTTGTTTCATAAAGCTTATGCAAGTTAATGGTGGAAAATTCTCTTTTGGTGGAAACAACAAAGGAAAAATTGTTGGATGTGGAATAGTAAAAATTGGAAGTCTCACAATCAACAATGTCTCCTTAGTAGAATGACTCAATTACAACTTGTTGAGTATCAGCCAACTGTGCGACACGGGTTTCAAAATCAATTTTCAAGAAGGAATATGTTTGGAAACTAGTAAAGACTTCTCTCAGACTTTTACGGGGCGAAGACATGGGAACATCTATCTCTTGAACATCAAACCAGAAAATTCTCAATGTCTAATTTCAATTCAAGAGGAAGCTAATCTCTGGCATCAAAAACTTGGTCATAGCAACATAAAGCAAATTGCCAAGATCTTTTCAAAGAAGCTTGTTCGTGGACTACCTAATCTGACATATCAAAAATCTGAATTATGCACACCATGTGTGTTGGGAAAATAGGTTAGAAGTTCTTTCAAACTAATAAATCAAATTTTCACTAATCGTTGCTGCAACTCCAATATATGGATCTCTTTGGACCAACTAGAACTCAAAGCATTGGTGGAAAGAGGTATTGCCTAGTAATAGTGGATGACTATTCACAATTTATTTGGGTATACTTTTTGGCAAGTAAGTATGAAACCTTCTCTTATGTTTTAAAGTTTGCTAAGAAAGTACATAATGAGAAAGGGTATGTTATTTTAAGCATACGGACAGACCATGGAGGTGAGTTTGAAAATCAAGAATTTGCTAAATTCTGTGATGAATCTGGTTTTCAGCATATGTTCTCCTCTATATACACTCCCGAACAAAATAGAGTTGTAAAAATGAAGAATAGATCGTTGCAAGAAATTGTTAGAACACTTTTAATTGAAAGCAACATTTCTTCTCGTTTTTGGGCTGAAGTAGTTTCTACAGCATGTTATATCATTAACAAAGTCTTCTTAAGACCTATTCTGGAGAAAACTCTCTCTGAGTTGTTCAAAGGAAATAAGCCAATTGTTTCTTATTTTCATGTGTTTGGTTGCAAATATTTTGTATTGAAAAATGCAATGATTGAATTGGTAAGTTTGAAGAAAAATTAGACGAAGGAATCTTCATTGGATATTTAACCACCAGCAAAGCTTACAGAGTATACAATAAGAAGACTCAATCTGTAGAAGAATCGATGAATGTCAAATTTCAAGATTTTATACAAAATCAATTGATCCAGACTCAATTTGAAGAATCTCAACCTGCTCCAAACTTTACAAAGTCTAATTCCCAAAAGCAGCTCAAACTTCAGAAGGTCAACAACGAACGAACGTTGAAGAATCCACTAAAGAAAATGTTTAGTAGTCTGTCAAACCAACCAACAACTAGAAGCACAAGTTCAGTCATCCCAAAGAACTTAGTATTTGTGACATTGATGAAGGGATTCATACAAGATCCAAAAGGCATGAAGAGTCTAGCGCTGTGGCTCTTATTTCTGAAAAGAACCCAAAAGCATAGAAGAAGCTTTAACTGATGAAAGCTGGATCGAAGCTATGCAAGAACTTAGGTAGTTCAGTATTAACGATGTTTGGGAATTAACTCCTCAACCAAAAGGTAAATCTATTATTAGAGCTAAATGGATTTTCAGGAACAAGATGGACGAGAAATGAAAAGTTATAAGGAACAAAGCAAGACTCGTAGCCAAAGGATATACGCAAGAAAAAGGGATAGATTATGATGAGACTTACGCATCAGTAGCAAGGTTAGAATTAATTATATTATTACTTGTTTTTGCTTATTATAAGAATTTCAGGTTATTCCAAATGGACGTCGAAAGTGCATTCCTAAATGGATTTATTCAACAGGAAGTCTATGTGGAACAACCTCCCGATTTTGAAGACCCAAGGAAACTAGACTCTGTATTCAGACTGAAAAATGCGCTATATGGTTTAAAGCAAGCACCTCGAGCTAGGTACGATAGGTTAAGTAAGTTTTTAATCCAAAATGGCTTTGTTAAAGGTAAAGTGGACACTACTCTGTTTATTAAAAGAGAAAGTAAAAGCTTTTTACTTGTTCAAATCTATGTTGATGATATTATTTTTGGATCACTTAATGAACATCTATGCAAGAAATTCTCTAAGTCTATGCAGGATGAATTCGAGATGAGCATGATATGTGAACTATCCTTCTTTCTCGGACTACAAGTAAAACAATTGAAAGAAAGAATTTTCATTCACCAAGAAAAATATGCTAACGAACTTGTTAAAAAGTTTAGTTTGGAGAATTGCAAAAAAAACTGATATACCAATGTCAAGTTCTTCAAAGCTGGACAAAGATGAAGGAGGAAAGAAAGTTGACAAGAAGCTATACAGGAGTATCATTGGTTCACTTATTTATCTTACTACCTCTAGACCTGACATTTTGTTTAGTGTTTGCATTTGTGCCATATTTCAATATGATCACAAAGAATCTCATTTAAGTGCTACGAAATGCATCATCAAATACAGTACAACAACCTCTAAGTTAGGTCTATGGTATCTTAAAGAATGAGACTTTACTCTTCTCGAATACTTAGATACAGATCTAGCAGGATGCATAGTTGATAGAAAGAGTACCTCGGGTACTTGTCAATTGCTTATCTTGGTTTTCAAGGAAGTAAAGTACTATAGCTCTATCAATGGCAGAAGCAAAGTATGTGGCTCTTGGAAGTTATTGTTCTCAAATCTTATGGATAAAACAACAACTAAGAGACTTCGGAATCGAAGACTTATGCACTGAGATCAAATGTGACAACACCAGCGCGATTAATCTCACTAAGAATCCAATTCTTAATTCAAGAGCAAAGCATATAGAGATTTGACATCATTTTATTAGAGATCATGTTCCAAATGGAGAAGTCTTGATTCAATTCATTGACTTAAAGAATCAACCGGCGGACATTTTTACAAAGCCACTAGAGAAAAGTCTATTTGAGTCTATTCGTTCTAGGCTAAATATCTTAAAATCTGAAGAAGCTCAGACTTAGGGATAAAAGTCTAAAGATGCTCAGACCCAGAAAATCAAGAATCACGACTGTAAGTCATTTCAGTTATAGCAATTTATCTTTCGGATAAAAACTCGAAAATGTACGATTGTTTATTAATCTGCAATTGATTGATGTTATCTTCCCAAGTTTTTGAAATTGTGGAAATTATTCTTTTTCGAAGAGGAAGTTATCTTTTTGAGATGATAGTTATCTATTTAAAAAAAGGCAGTTATTTTTAAAAAGGCATTTATATCTTTCCTTTTATGACGATCCGTATACCTCGTTTCGATTACCTAAAATATTATCCTTCTTCTTCATTTTTACTCACAAACCCTAGAAGCACAGAAATTCGCTTTCTTACTTTTTCTCTCTAGTTTAATCCTTAAAGTTTTCATCTTTCTCGCGAATCGAGTTTGGAAACTCTCTCAAAGATTGTAAAAATGTCTTCCCAAAGAAAGTTCTCAAGAATTGCAAGCAGGGGACCACAGCATATGCGTGAGAGTCCTAAGCATTTTTACCTGACCGAGGAAGAAGAATCTCCAAGGCAACAGCAAAGTTCACAACATTCTCAACCGCGCCATTCTCCTCAAGCTAGACCACAGAATGTTCAGCAACAACAAGCGGAGGAAGAAATTATTGAGGATGTCGAACCTGTAAGGACTCTTAAGCCTGCTTTTACCTTCAAACTCTACTCTGCCTTAAAGGATGGAGGTTCTCCAATGACCTTTATTGATGAATTTTTGAAAGAAAAGGGGTACCAAAATGAAACCCATTTTTTTTACAAATGATGGAACGTTTGTGGATTGCTCCCGTTGGCTTAGCAGAAAGGGCTTTTGCAAATTTCCCAAGCGATCCACGTGTTGGAGGATTTAGTCAACCTGATGGAAATGATGATAAAAAGATGTTCACTCATTTTAAGTCTAGAATGGGCGTTGCTGCGAACATTCGAGGAAGAAGAGCAAATCGGTTTCGTTTTGAGGAACATAAGCGAGTTTACTCTAAGTTGTTGAAGCGAGGAGTGATGAACCCAAGGAGTGTGGATTTTGATTTTCTCGACTCTCTGAACATGAAGTTACGGGAGAAATTTACTTTACTTCAACTTGAACGATTTTGCTATGAGACAACAGTAGCTCATCCAGAACTTACTACGTATTTCTATTCCAATCTAAGCTTCTTGGATGCGAATAGATTTTCTTTCAGTGTTAAAGATCATGATTATGTGGTTGATATGGACACTCTGGCTGATGTGATTGGAATAGAGAGAAGAATGTTCCAATCAATTAGTGTGTCTATTGGTCATGCAACTGTGGAGCTTGTTTGAGATGGAATGGCAGAAGGCCGGATTTCGTACTTGAGGATGAGTGCCTCAAATATCTTGCTTCATAAGATTGTGATTAATTGTCTTAGACCCAAATCCACATCAAAGACTGACATCTCCAATTCAGAAGCGAAGCTGATGTATACTATCAATGCCAATAAAAAGTTCTCTCTGCCACACACTATCATGTTTCACATGTATAAATCAATGGTAAAGGACAAGGGCCAACTTCCTTATTAAGCACTTGTTACTCAGTTATTCAGACATTTTAAAATTCAGCCTCCCAAAATCATGTGTTCAAACCTGTAATCAAATGGTGGTGGGAATGAAGATGGTTTAAAAAATGCGTCTAAATGAGCTAAATAAGGCTTTAGAGAGATTTAAGGAGAAGACTCCTGTCAAAACTTGTCAAGACACTGTGGCTGCAAAACGGAAAGGCAAGGAGCCCATGACAGCTCCATCTAAGAAAAGGAGAGCACTCATCTTGTAGGATGAAGAAGATGAGGAAGACATCACCATTTCCGCTCTTGCCTTAAGGAACTTACAACGTCTTGTTCCAGAGACAGGAACCAAGACAGAGAAGAAACAGAGCAGAGGAGTGAAGAGAGGGAATCGATGAGGAAAGAAGTAGAGGAAGGAAGAACTGCAGAAGAAGAGCAAAGAGGAGAACAAGGTCATTGTGTCATTGAAGAAGAAACAGAGCATGAATAATACTTCTCTCTACTGAAGGCACTGAAATAGGGGGAGCTGCTGATAAAAGAGGTACTCCTTCACTTGTTTTTACTAGTGATGATGTTAGTCATTCTCCTGTTGATCCAAAAGATGTATATGCCTTTCAATTTCCTGAAGAAGGTAACGAGATTTCATCTCCAAGTTTGGGTGCTCATGCTAAAGTTCCATCATCTGCCAATACTCCACAAACTGATTATGCTGAAGCAAGCACTCAAACTAACAACTCAGCAGACTTTAGAAGATTGCTTGATGTTCTTATGGAGATGAGAGGTCAGATTTATGCTTTGGGATGCAAATTTAAGAATATGCAGAATGCCAATCAAGCCTTTTCAGTTTCATTGCTCAATCAAGTTCGGGCCCTTAATCTTCAAGTTCAAGCAATTGCCAAGGCTGAGGAAATAGTGCAACTGAAGGAGGATCTGAGAAAACTGGAGGAGACTGTCAAGTCGATGGGAGATTTCCAGCTTGTTCGCATTCCAAAACAATCTTAATTTTATCAAATTCTCTTTTTTGTCTCTACCTTTTTTATGTTGACAAAAAGGGGAAGAAGTTGGTACAAATTTGATTTGATTTTTAAATTTGACTTTGACTTTAATTTGTGTTTGGTTGTGACTGGTTTGGATTGTGTTTTGATCGTTTAAAGCTTGCAGTATCTTAAGCATTGTTGATATTTATGACAAAGATAGTTGTTTTTACAGGACTAACTTACTTCCCTTGGATGCATATTCGATACTATCCTTATCCTAATCCATTTTATCTTTTATGAGATATCCTTGTTTGGTTGAGTATTGTCTTGCAGGTTAAAAGTATCTAAATCTACAGGAAAGTTTTGTCACCATCAAAAAGGGGGAAATTATTGGAGAAAACTTCCTTATTTGTTTTGAAACTGACAAAACATTTTCATCAGTCTAGTCTGAAGACTTGCAGACTCTTTCATTAAAGTCTGAAGACCATTAGACTTAAGATTTAAAGTCTGCTCTTATTGACAGTTTCTAGACTGACGAAGAAGACTTATCTAGATTCAAGTAATTCTTTAAGGTTTTGATTCGAGCGGCTAAAGAAGTTATCACGGCTAGAGATGGCATCTCAAGATCTATTATTCGTTTTGAATTTAATTCGAGTAATTTGGATCTATTGATTGACGAAGTATACTTGGAAGGTCCTATTTATGGAAACCTAGATCCTGATTGTATGTGCGAGCATGATTGGTGGGCTATTATCATATTCCTTAAGTAACTCGAGATCTCCCTAATTGATTCTATCTAGCGGGTAGATTGGAAAACTCCTTTGGAAGGTGCCATCGGATATTAAGGCATGGAGGACTAAATAAGGAAGACGCTCTAGTTATTCGAGTGTGTGCACGATAGATAAATTTCAAAGTTTGAAACTCTTTGTTCTTTATTGATTCAATTATTGAGCGTAAATTTGTACTCAAAAGAGAGTTTAGATATTTGTGAGGCCTTGAGGAAGTGTATCAAACTCTCTACATTGTGGAATCAAGGACATAATACTGTAACAACTCTTTTGATTCATAGTGAAATCCAGCCGGTAGGCTGTCAATGCGGGAGAGTAGACGTAGGCTGCCAAACCACTATAAACTTTGTGTTCTTATTCTCTTCCCTGAACTCTTTTATTTTGTTCGTAACTCTATTTAATCGTTAGATTCTGATTTCCTTTGTAAAAGTCTATTGCTAACTAGACTCAGGTTAAAAGTAAAGTTTCACACTATATTTTGCAAAATTTATTTTCGCACCTATTCACCCCATTCTAAGTACTCGTACTAGCACTTTCAATAGGTCATCATATGTCATATGGCAGGTTCTTGATACAAGTGTCTAAAGATTCATCAAACAAATGCACATGACAATTACCGTTTCCTTCTTTCTTTACAGTTGATTTCTACGATTCTAGATCATTTAACTAGAGGTTACCCACCACTTACTATGGAAAAGCAAGAGAAGATAACATCTGACTTCTTTAAAAGAAAACTTGGCAGAAAGATTGTTCAGAGTGAACCAAGGAAAGAAGATGCGATTAAACATAAACCTAGTAAGAGAAAGGGGACTCGTAAGGACAAAGTGAAAAAATAAGACAAGCCAAGAAAATTCTTTCAAGATAAAATGAAAAAAAAAAAAATGAAGAGCCTGATGAGGATGCTGTGTTGATATTCAAAAACTATCTAAGCCATTGGGTCATTGATAAGGCTCAGTTTTATGACGATGGCCTAATCCATATTCACATGCTGAATTATAACATTGTGAATGCAAACAATTGTTAAACCAACAGATGTAGTTTGATGTGACGGTTGTCAACGATTGTCTTTATTCTGTCAATGTGACTATTCCGCTGCTAGATTAGGTTATTTCAAAAAAACTGGGAAAAGGGTGGCAGAGCTCTCTGTTTGAGGTTTCATTTTTATGGTGATGAAATAGATGTTCATTTTTTGCAAGAGGAGATGTCACGTGCTGAAGCTTACAATACTGTGAATGCAAACAATTGTTAAACCATTAGATGAGTCTCTTATTAAAGCATTGATCCATGTTCCATTTTTTTGTCAATCAACTCTCCTTATTATAGTAACTGTAGTTTGATGTGACGGCTGTCTTTATTTTGTCAAGATGATATAGTCAATGCAGTCGTTCTTACAAAAAATGATACATTTTTTAATTACTATGAATTCAGACACCTCTTTTATAATTCAGGAGTTTCCGCTGCTGGATTAGGTTCTTTAAAAAAACTTGGGAAAATGGTAGCGGTTGCTTTGGAAGAGAATATGCTCTACCTAAGCCCGCCATTTCAAAACCACAACATCTCTGGACAAGAAAATAGGTTATAGGTCATACTATGTCATATGGCATGTTCTTGATACAAGTACCTAAATATTCATCAAACAAATGCACATGACAATTACCATTTCCTCCTTTCTTTACAGTTGATTTTTGTGATTCAAGATCATTTAACTAGAGGTTACCCATCATTTACTATGGAAAAGTAATAGAAGATAACATCTAACTTCTTTAAAACAAAACTTGGCAGGAAGATTGTTTAGAGTGAACCAGGGAAAGAAGATGCGATTAAACATAAACCTAGTAAGAGAAAGGGAACTCGTAAGAATAAAGTGAAGAAATAGCCAAGCCAAGAAAATTCTTTCAAGATAAAATGAAAAGAAATGAAGAACCTAGTGAGGATGTTGTGCTGATATTCAAAAACTATATAAGCCATTGGATCATTGATAAGGCTCAGTTTGATGACCACGGTCTAGTTTATAGTCACGTGTTGAATTACAACATTGTGAATGCAAACAATTGTTAAACCAACAGATGTAGTTTGATATGACGGTTGTCAACAGTTGTCTTTATTTTGTCAATGTGACTATTCCGCTGTTGGATTAGGTTCTTTAAGAAATCCTGGGAAAATGGTGGCAGAGCTCTATGATTGAGATTTCATTTTTATGGTGATGAAATAGATGTCCATTTTCTTGAAGAGGAGATGTCACGTGTTGAAGCTTACAACATTGTGAATGCAAACGATTGTTAAACCAACATATGGGTCTCCTATTAGAGCATTAATCCATGTTCCATTTTTTGTCGATCAACTCTCTTTTTATGTCAATCAACTCTCCTTATTAATAACAGTAGTTTGAAGTGACAATTGTATTTATTTTATTAGGATGACATAGTCAGTGCAGCCGTTCTTACAAAGAATGATACATTTATGAATTACTATGAATTTAGTCACCTCCTTTACAGTTCAAGAGTTTCTGCTACGAGATTAGGTTCTTTTAGAAAATCTAGGAAAATGGTGGCAGAGCTCTATGTTTGAGGTTTCATTTTTATGGTGATGAAATGGATGTCCATTTTCTGCAAGATGAGATGTCACGTGCTAATGCTTACAACATCAGGAATGTAAATGATTCTTAAACCAACAGATGGGTCTTCTATTAGAGCATTGATCCACGTTCCATTTTTTTGTCAATCAACTCTCTTTTTGTGTCAATCAACTCTCTTTATTAATAACAATAGTTTGAAGTGACAATTGTCTTTATTCTATTAAGATGACATAATCAGTGCCGTTCTTACAAAGAAGGATACATTTCTGAATTATTATGAATTCAGTCACCTCCTTTATAGTTCAGGAGTTTCCGCTGCTAGATTAGGTTATTTCATAAAATCTGGAAAAGGGTGGCAGAGCCCTATGTTTGAGGTTTCATTTTTATGGTGATGAAATGGATGTCCATTTTCTGCAAGATGAGATGTCACGTGCTGAAGCTTACAACATTGTGAATGTAAACGATTGTTAAACCAACAGATGGGTCTCCTATTAGAGCATTGATCCATGTTCCATTTTTTTTCCAATCAACTCTCTTTTTGTGTCAATCAACTCTCCTTACTAATAACAATAGTTTGAAGTGACGATTGTCTTTATTCTGTCAGGATGACATAGTCAGTGTAGCCGTTCTTACAAAGAATGATGCATTTTTTTAATTATTATGAATTCAATCACCTCTTTTATAGTTCAAGAGTTTCCGCTGCTAAATTAGGTTATTTCAAAAAATCTGGGAAAAGGGTGATAGGGCTTTATGTTTGAGGTTTCATTTTTATGGTGATGAAATGGATGTCCATTTTCTGCAAGAGGAGATGTCACATGCTGAAGCTTACAACATTGTGAATGCAAATGATTCTTAAACCAACAAATGGGTCTTTTATTAGAGCATTGATCAATGTTCCATTTTTTTGTCAATCAATTATCTTTTTTCGTCAATCAACTCTCCTTATTATAGTAACTGTAGTTTATGTGACGGTTGTCTTTATTCTGTCAAGATGATATAGTCAATGCAACCGTTCTTACAAAGAATGATACATTTCTGAATTACTATGAATTTAGTCACCTCCTTAACAGTTCAAGAGTTTCCGCTGCTGGAATAGGTTTTTTTAGAAAACCTTGGAAAATGGTGGTAGTTACTTTGGAAAAGAATATGCTCTACCCGAGACCCCCATTTGGAAACCAAGACTTCTCTGGACGAGAAAACAGGTCATGGGTCATAATATATCATATGGCAGATTCTTGATACAAGTGCCTAAAGATTTCTCAAACAAATGTACTTGACAATTACCGTTTCCTCATTTCTTTACAATTGATTTATGCGGTTTTAGATCATTTAACAAGAGGTTGCCCAACATTTAAAATGGAAAAGCAAGGGAAGATGACATATGACCTCTATAAAAGAAAACTTGGCAGGAAGATTGTTCCGAGTGAACCAGGGAAAATAGATGCGATTAAACATAAATCCAGTAAGAGAAAGAAGACTCGTAAGGACAACGTGAAGAAATAGGACAAGCCAAGAAAATTCTTTCAAGATAAAATGAAAAGAAATGAAGAGCCTGGTAAGGATGCTGTGTAGATATTCAAAAACTATCTAAGCCATGGGGTCATTGATAAGGTTCAGTTTGATGACTAAAGTCTAGTCCATAGTCACGTGCTGAATTACAATATTGTAAATGCAAACAATTGTTAAACCAACAAATGTAGTTTGATGTGATGGTTGTTAACGGTTGTCTTTATTCTGTCAAGGTGACTATTTCGCTGCTGGATTAGGTTCTTTCAGAAAACTTGGAAAAATGGTGGTAGAGCTCTATGTTTGAGATTTCATTTTTATGGTGATGAAATAGATGTCCATTTTCTGCAAGAGAAGATGTCACGTGCTGAAACTTATAACATTGTGAATACAAACAATTGTTAAACCAACAGATGGGTCCCCCCTATGTCCCCTTACTTATTCATGTTGGTAATGGAAATCTTCTCTGGCATTTTGAATGCCCGCACTTCGTGTAGGGAGTTTAAGTTTTACTGGAGATGCAAACCGGCTAAGCTATCGCATTTGTTTTTCGCCAATGATGTATTCTTGTTTAGCCAGGCGAATTGGCCTTCGGTGTCGATGCTCAAGAGATCACTGGATATCTTTTCCTCCCGGAGTGGTTTGTTTCCTAATAAGAGCAAGAGTGAAGTCTTTCTTTCCGGCAGTTCCCCTTCTCTCAGGAGGAACATCCTATGGGCCTTCGGTTTCCAAAAGGGACATTTGCCGGTTCGATATCTAGGTGTGCTGATTATCTCTTCTAGGCTGGGTAAAGCGAACTGTATAATTTTGGTAGACCGTATTACTGCAAGAGTCCAATCATGGACACATCGTTTTCTTTCTTTTGCAGGAGCGTCTTCAGTTAATAAGGTCAGTCCTACATTCCATTCAAGCCTATTGGGCTAGTGTATTCACTTTACCTGTTTCGGTACTAGAAATAATAGAGCAGATTTTAAGACAATTTCTATGGAAAGGCTCATCTCTTACTCGGGGTGGGGCAAAAGTCTCATGGGACGATGTGTGTCAACCTAAAGTAGAAGGTGGTCTTGGTATTCGTAAACTTCGTGATTGCAACAGGGCGACAATGTTGAAATACATTTGGGTGTTGTTTACTGATAAATAATTGCTTTGGTGTCGGTGGATTCATAGCAATTTCTTAAAAAGGGATAACTTTTGGGTTGCCCCCAAGCCTACAGTTTGCTCGTGGGGGTGGAAAAAGATCCTTCAACTGAGGAGGGAATTTCAGCCCCTTTTCAGGTGGAAAGTGGGGAATGGTGTTTCTATCTCCGTGTGGTTCGACTGGTGGAATCCTCTAGGCCATTTGAACCTATTCTTGCCGGAGTCCATTATTGAAAGATTTGGTCTCTCCAGACATGCTTCTGTTGCAGAATTTTTGTCACCTGCGGGTCAAGTTGCGAGGATTTTATTGCAGGAGTGGCACCTTGCTTTACCGATTCTCTCTTCTAGCCCCGATCAGTTTTATTGGCATGGTAACTCTTCTGGTATCTTTGCGATAGGCTCTGTATGGGAGATCATTCGTACTAAAAAGTAGGGGTGTAAACGGGTCGGGTCGGGTCGGGTCGGGTCTTGATGTTACCCGACCCGACTTGAAACATACGGGTCACATGCTGTGACCCGACCCGACCCGACCGGACCGGACCGGACCCGAAACGCATTAAACTCGCATAGGAAATTCAGGTCGGGTCAAGTTGGTTCGGGTCGGGTTTCCCCTTTTTTTTTTCTTTTTTTTTCTTTTTTTCGGGTGAGAGTCGAACGGGGCATCCATCTTCATTGTTGTTCATGACTTCTCGCAACTGTTATAGGTTATAACAAAACATTCCAAGCCTTGGCTTGGCTCTTTATTTTTTAGCATTGGATTGATTTTTGTCTCTTTTTTCTTTTGGCTGGCCTCAAATGAATGTATCTTCTACAAATGAGCACAAGCATATGCATGTGGGGAAAAGAAAGAAGTTCAAATGGGGTCGAAGAGAAGTAAATGTTTAAGAAATACATTCATACAATTGGAAAAGAAGATGCTAGAGAATCGGAAATAAGAAAAGCTGCACTTCTTGCCGATGCCCACAAATTCATAAGGTATGGTGAGCTCGGTAAATTTGCTGAAAAGGGTTTTACTTTCTAGAGTAAAATATGCAATCTTTTCCTTTCTTCAGAATCTACTTATCAGAATCAAAGGTGATTCTGCAGACACAAAGCTCTTGGAGGATCTAGTTGAAAAATACAGCTTATTGCCTGTCCTTTGAGGTTTCTTCTGATTATGTAACACTGAACTCTCCGTCTTGGAATCTTCATCATCGTCTTCTTCAACCATCCGCTTCCTGATATTCTTATTTCTTGATGGCTTCCTGAAAAAGTTACACACTGACAATAAAGAAACACTGAATCAGTATACTAACATTCTTATAAGCAAACTTAGAAGCTGTTGGAATGATAGGAGTTTGTATGGTACATCAGGAATTACCCTGTTCAGATGTTTGCTTTTCACCTGTCTCCTCCAAATTTCCTGGTTCAACCTAGCCTACCACTAAAAAAGAGGCTCGCCGCTCGTGTGTTCCAGAAAGCAAAGACACTGCACATGCAATTTTATCATAAGTAATCAATGCAAACCCAGAATTGCCAATGATTCAAAGACCACACAAAGACTATCTTTGTTTCCAATATCAACTGATAAGTACACAAGAGTGAACATGTCTAAGTAAAACCTTGATGAACAGCTAAATCTATCTCCATTTAATTCTTCAGCTTTTATCTATAAACAGAGCCTATACCATCTATGAGGCCTCGTCCATTTACAAAGAAGTCCCATGCAAAACACAACATATATTTTTCACATGATATTAAATTGAACTAAAAATCGGGTAAAGAACATGTCTCCAGCAAACAAGTAGAATAAATTTTGGGCAGCAGGGTATGAAACAATAACTAAACTGGCTAAAGAAATTTTAAAAGAAAGAAACCCATAAAGAGAAATAGATTTCAAAGAAATAGAAGCAGCCCAGCTAGAGAACTCAAAGTCATGCCGACAACTTAGCCCCAATCCAACATCAAAATTGAACCATAAAAAAACACGTTTGACCCAATACAATCGCCGAATCAAATTGCCCTGCAACGAAGAGCAACAGACAATGATCAACAATCGCCCGAGCAAAAAGCGGTGACTTTGCGAAACGCAAAATTCCCGATCTCCACGGCCAATGTTGAGCGCCATCGAGCAAAAATCCGGGACGGCATTTGACGAGCGGCGAGAGGGGGGAAGGCGCGTGGATCTGGAGGGGGGGCTCCTCACCTGCCGGGACTTGGAAACGAGGCGAGAAGCGAGTGCCATGTTCGCCGAGCGAACCCATTCCCCGAGCTGTCGATGATGGTCGGCCGCACGCAACGGCAAGGGTTCCAACGTTGGCGAGGCGGAGGCGAGGGGTGGTGACGGCGACGGCGAGGCGGAGGCGACGGCGACGGCGAGGCGAAGGTGCGTCCATCGGAGGGCGGCAGCGGACTCCACGAGAAGGCGCACTCATCGGAGAAGAAGGCAGAGCCGACGAGGTATGTGCTACAGTGCTTGTGTTCGACTGTTTGTGTTTGGGGCTAAAGTGTTTGTGTTTTTGGCGTGTTTGGACTTTGGAATTAACTTGTTTCGGGTCGAACAATGTTCGAACCTTGACCCTACCCGAAACACATTTTTTTGCTTGTTTTATATTTGTTACCCGAACACGAAACATGTATACATGTTTCGTGTTCGGGTCGTGTTCGGGTCGGGTCGGGTTTTTTTGACACCCCTACTAAAAAGTGCCGGGTGGATTGGCCATCCTTTATATGGGATAGATCTCTCACTCCCAGATTTCAATTTCATCTTTGGCTTATAATGAAAAATCATTTACCCACTCAGGCAACTCTTCTTTCTTATGGAATAATTGATCATGGCCTTTGTGCCTTTTGCAATACGGTTCTGGATTCGGTTGACCACTTGTTTTTTGATTGCCATGTCTCTGCAACGATTGTTTTCTTTTAGGCCACTAGATGTAACCTCCCTTGGCGAAATAAGCCTTGGCTGGACAACCTCTTTTGGGCGAAGAAGTTCCTATTGGGTAAGGATTTCTTCCATAGTGTTGCTCGGTTTTCGTTTGCTGCTATCTACCATCTCATCTGGAAGAAAAGGAACAACATTATATTTCGAGGTGAAGCCTTGGTAATCTCGGCTATCAAAAACCACATCATCAAGGTGGTTAAAGACAAAGCTCTTTTGTTTCACAATGTGCCAGACAATGCAAGGAATAGAAGACTCCAAAGATCCTGGGGGTTTGACCCTTCCATCTTCAAGGATGCTTCCTCTTCTTAGTGCTGTCTGCCTTATCTAAGTGTCTCTGCATTTGTTCTGCTCCAACCATTCTCTCGTCCCGCTTGCTAATGCGGTCTTGGAGGGTTGCTGCTTTGGTGTTTTTTTTGTCCTCTTTGTTGTTGGCGGTTGTGCCTTTTCTTCCTTTGTTGTTTCGTTTGCACCAATGCCCTCTCACTATTTGACCTTTATGCTCCTTGAGTGATTGTTTGGTCCTAGTCTTTTGTACAGTTTTGGTTCGAGCTAATCTATTCTTACCTTTACCAAAAAAAAAACAGATGGGTCTCCTATTAGAGCATTGATCCATGTTCCATTTTTTTGTCAATAAACTCTCCTTATTAGTAACAGTAGTTTGATGTGATGGTTGTCTTTGTTCTGTCAAAATGACATAGTCAGTGCAGCCGTTCTTACAAAGAATGATACATTTCTGAATTACTTTGAATTCAGTCACCTACTTTACAGTTCAAGAATTTCCGCTACTAGATTAGGTTCTTTTAGAAAATCTGGGAAAATGGTAGCAGAGCTCTATATTTGAGGTTTCATTTTTATGGTGATGAAATGGATGTCCATTTTTTGCAAGAGGAGATGTCACGTGCTGAAGCTTACAACATTGCAAATGCAAACAATTGTTAAACCAACATATGAGTCTTCCATTAGAGCATTGATCCATGTTCCATTTTTTTGTCAATCAACTCTCTTTTTTCTGTCAATAAACTCTTCTTATTATAGTAACTGTAGTTTGATATGATGGTTGTCTTTATTCTATCAGGATGACATAGTTAGTGCAGCCTTTCTTACAAAAAAGGATACATTTCTAAATTACTATGAATTCAGTCACCTCTTTTATAATTCAAGAGTTTCTATTGCTTGATTAGGTTCTTTCAAAAATCCTGGAAAAATGGTTGCAGTTGCTTTAGAAGAGAATATGTTCTACTTGAGCCCGCCATTTGGAAACCACAACGTCTCTAGATGAGAAAATAGGTCATAGGTCATAATACGTCATATGGCAGGTTTTTGATACAAGCGGCTAAAGATTCATCGAATAAATGCACATGATAATTACCGTTTCCTCCTTTCTTTACAGTTGATTTCTACGGTTCTAGATCATTTAACTAGGGTTACCCACCATTTACTATGGAAAAGCAAGGGAAAATAACATCCGACTTGTTTAAGAGAAAACTTGGCAGGAAGATTGTTCAGAGTGAACCAGGGAAAGACGATGCGATTAAACATAAACCTAGTAAGAGAAATGGGACTCGTAAGGATAAAGTGAAGAAATAAGACAAGCCAAGAAAATTCTTTTAAGATAAAATAAAAAGAAATGAAGAGCTTGGTGAGGATGCTGTGTTGATATTCAAAAATATCTAAGCCATGGGGTCATTAGTAAGGCTCAGTTTGATGACTACAATCTAGTCCATAATCACGTGCTAAATTACAACATTGTGAATGCAAACAATTATTAAACCAACAAATATAGTTTGATGTGACAGTTGTCAACGGTTGTCTTTATTCTATTAAGGTGACTATTTCGCTACTGGATTAGGTTCTTTCAGAAAACCTGGACAAATGGTGGCAGAGCTCTATGATTGAGGTTTCATTTTTATGGTGATGAAATAGATGTCCATTTTCTTGAAGTGGAGATGTCACGTGTTGAAGCTTACAACATTGTGAATGCAAACGATTGTTAAACCAACATATAAGTCTCCTATTAGAGCATTGATCCATATTCCATTTTTTGTCGATCGACTCTCTTTTTGTGTCAAGCAACTCTCCTTATTAATAACAGTAGTTTGAAGTGACAGTTGTATTTATTCTATTAGGATGATATAGTCAGTGCAGCCATTCTTACAAAGAATGATACATTTATGAATTACTATGAATTTAGTCACCTCCTTTACAGTTCAGGAGTTTCCGCTACGAGATTAGATTCTTTCAGAAAATCTAGGAAAATGGTGGTAGAGCTCTATGTTTGAGGTTTCATTTTTATGGTGATGAAATGGATGTCCATTTTCTGTAAGATGAGATGTCACGTGCTAACGCTTACAACATTGCGAATGCAAATAATTGTTAAACCAACAAATGGGTCTCCTATTAGAGCATTGATCCATGTTCCATTTTTTTGTCAATCAGCTCTCCTTATTATAGTAACTGTAGTTTGATGTGACGTTTGTCTTTATTCTATGAGGATGACATAATCAGTGTAGCCGTTCTTACAAAAAATGATACATTTCTGAATTTCTATGAATTCAGTCACTTTTTTACAGTTCAGGAGTTTCTACTGCTGGATTAGGTTCTTTAAAAAAACTTGGGAAAAGGGGTGGCAGTTGCTTTGGAAGAGAATATACTCTACCCGAGCCTGCCATTTGGAAACCACAATGTCTCTGGACGAGAAAATAGGTCATAGGTCATAATACATCATATGGCAGGTTTTTGATACAAGCGGCTAAAGATTCATCGAATAAATGCACATGACAATTACCGTTTCCTCCTTTCTTTATAGTTGATTTCTACGGTTCTAGATCATTTAACTAGAAGGTACCCACCATTTACTATGGAAAAGCAAGGGAAGATAACATCAGACTTCTTTAAGAGAAAACTTGGCAAGAAGATTGTTCAGAGTGAACTAGGGAAAGAAGACGCGATTAAACATAAACCTTGTAAGAGAAAGGGGACTCGTAAGGATAAAGTGAAGAAATAGGACAAACTAGGAAAAAATTTTCAAAATAAAATAAAAAGAAATGAAGAACCTGGTGAGGATGCTGTGTTGATATTCAAAAATATCTAAGCCATGGGTTATTTGTAAGGCTTAGTTTGATGACTACGGTCTAGTCCATAGTCATGTTCTGAATTACAATATTGTGAATGCAAACAATTGTTAAACCAACAGATGTAATTTGATATGACGATTGTCAACGGTTGTCTTTATTCTGTTAAGGTGACTATTCCGTTGCTGGATTGCGTTCTTTCATAAAACCTGGGAAAATGGTGGCATGGCTCTATGTTTGAGATTTCATTTTTATAATGATGAAATAGATGTCCATTTTCTACAAGAGGAGATGTCACATGCTGAAGCTTATAGCATTGTGAATGCAAACGATTATTAAACCAACAGATGGCTCTCCGGTTAGAGCATTGATTCATGTTCCATTTTTTTGTCAATTAACTCTCTTTTTTTGTCAATCAACTCTCATTATCAATAACAGTAGTTTGATGTGACGGTTGTCTTTATTTTGTCAGAATGACATGGTCAGTGCGACCGTTCTTACAAAGAATGATACATTTCTAAATTGCTATGAATTCAGTCTTCTCTTTACAGTTCAGGAGACTCCGCTGCTAGATTAGGTTCTTTCAAAAAACCTGGGAAAATGGTGGCAGTTGCTTCAGAAGAGAGTATGCTCTACCCAAGCTTGCCATTTGAAAACCACAATGTTTATGGACGAGAAAACAAGTCATAGGTCATAATATGTCATATGGCAGGTTCTTGATATAAATGTCTAAAGATTCATCAAATAAATGCACATGATAATTACCGTTTCCTCCTTTTCTTTACAATTGATTTATGCGGTTCTAGATTATTTAACTAGAGGTTACCCACAATTTACTATGGAAAAGCAAGGGAAAATAACATCTGACTTCTTTAAAATAAAACTTGGCAGGAAGATTGTTTAGAGTGAACCATGGAAAGAAGATGCGATTAAACATAAACTCAGTAAGAGAAAGAGAGGACTCGTAGGGATAAAGTGAAGAAATAGGGCAAGCCAAGAAAATTCTTTCAAGATAAAATGAAAGGAAATGAAAAGCCTAGTGAGGATGCTGTGTTAATATTCAAAAACTACCTAAGCCATGGGTCATTAGGCTCAGTTTGATGACTATGGTCTAGTCCAAAGTCACATGCTGAATTACAACATTGTTAATGCAAACAATAGTTAAACCAATAGATGTAGTTTGATGTGAACAAATGTAGTTTGATGTGATGATTGTTAACGGTTGTCTTTATTATGTCAAGGTGACTATTCCGCTACTGGATTAGGTGCTTTTTGAAAATGTAGGAAAATGGTGGCAAAACTCTATGTTTGAAGTTTCATTTTTATGGTAATGAAATAGATGTCCATTTTCTGCAAGAGGAGATGTCATGTGCTAAAACTTACAACATTATGAATGCAAATGATGGTTAAACCAACAGATAAGTCTCCTATTAAAGCATTGATCCATGTTCCATTTTTTTGTCAATCAATTCTCTTTTTCTATCAATCAACTCTCCTTATTATAGTAACTGTAGTTTGATGACAGTTGTTTTTATTCTGTTAGGATGACATAGTCAGTGCAGTCGTTCTTACAAAGAATGATACATTTCTGAATTACTATGAATTCAGTCACCTCCTTTACAGTTCAGGAGTTTTCGCTGCTGGATTAGATTCTTTCAAAGAACCTGGGAAAATGGTGACAATTGCTTTGGAAGAGAATTTGCTCTACCCGAGCCTGCCATTTGGAAGCCGCAACATCTCTGGACGAGAAAACATGCCATAAGTCATAATATGTTATATGGCAGGTTCTTGATACAAGCAGCTAAAGATTCATTGAATAAATGCACATGACAATTACCGTTTCCTCATTTCTTTACAATTGATTTCTGTGGTTCTAGATCATTTAACTAGAGGTTACCCACCATTTACTATGAAAAAGTAATTGAAGATAACATTTGACTTCTTTTAAAGAAAACTTGGCAGGAAGATTGTTCAAAGTGAACTAAGGAAGGAATATGCGATTAAATGTAAACCTAGTAAGAGAAAGGGGATTCGTAAGGATAAAGTGAAGAAATAAGACAAGCTAAGAATTTTTTTTTAAGATAAAATGAGAAGAAATGAAGAGCCTGGTGAGGATGATATGTTGATATTCAAAAACTATCTAAGCCATTGGGTCATTGATAAGGCTTAGTTTGATGAGTACAGTCTAGTCCATAGTCACGTGCTGAATTACAACATTATGAATGCAAACAATTGTTAAACCAACGAATGTAGTTTGATATGATGGTTGTCAACGGTTGTCTTTATTCTATCAATGTGACTATTCCGCTACTAGATTAGATTCTTTCAGAAAACCTGGGAAAATGGTGGTAGAGCTCTATATTTGAGGTTTCATTTTGGGGTTGTGAAATAGATGTCCATTTTCTGCAAAATTAGATGTCACGTGTTGAAGCTTACAACATTGTGAATCCAAACAATTATTAAACCAACATATTGGTCTCCTATTAGAGCATTGATCCATGTTCCATTTTTTTGTCAATCAACTCTCCTTATTAGTAACAGTAGTTTGATGTGACGGCTGTCTTTATTCTATCAGGATGACATAGTCAATGCAGTCATTCTTACAAAGAATGATACATTTTTTAATTACTATAAATTTAGTCACCTCCTTTACAGTTAATGAGTTTTTGCTGTTGGATTAGGTTCTTTCAAAAAACCTTGGAAAATGATGGCAGTTGCTTTGGAAGAGAATATGCTCTACTCGAGCCTGCCATTTGGAAACCACAACGTCTCTGGACAAGAAAACCGGTCGTAAGTCATAATATGTCATATGAAAGGTTCTTAATACAAGTGTCTAAAGATTTATCAAACAAATGCACATGATAATTACTGTTTTCTCCTTTATTTACAGTTGATTTATGCGGTTCTAGATCATTTAACAAGAGGTTACCCACCATTTACTATGGAAAAGCAAGGAAAGATAACATTTGACTTCTTTAGATTTCATCTTAAGGACTCTTCCTTCATTCTATGCGTCCTTCCTTCTCAATGCCCGAGCCCACTCCTGGAGACCCATCTCAAACCTAAACACCTTGTCTTATTATGCCATGTTCCCGATCTACAGCATCAATAACTGCAACTGCCTAACAAGCGAACACTACCTATATATCATGTCCCACCTCTGTCTCTTCCATTCACTATCTCCTATTTATGTATTTTTTGAAGAAAAAAAAGAAAGAAAGCGAGTCAGCCGATACAATTAAACATAAACCTAGTAAGAGAAAGGGGACTCGTAAGGATAAAGTGAAGAAATATGACAAGCCAAGAAAATTCTTTCAAGATAAAATGAAAAGAAATGAAGAGCTTGGTGAGGATGCTGTGTTGATATTTAAAAATATCTAATCCATGGGGTCATGATGACTACGGTCTAGTCCATAGTCATGTGCTGAATTACAACATTGTGAATGCAAACAATTGTTAAACTAATATATGTAGTTTGATGTGAACAGATGTAGTTTGATGTGATGGTTGTCAACGGTTGTTTTTATTCAGTCAAGGTGACTATTCCGTTGTTGGATTAGGTTCTTTCAGAAAACTTCTGTCAAGGTTACTATTCCGCTGTTGGATTAGGTTCTTTTAGAAAACCTGAGAAAGTGGTGGCAGAGCTCTATGTTTGAGATTTCATTTTTATGGTGATGAAATAGATGTCCATTTTCTGCAAGAGGAGATGTCACGCGCTGAAGCTTACAACATTGTGGCTGCAAACGATTGTTAAACCAACAGATGGGTCTCCTATTAAAGCATTGATCCATATTCCATTTTTTTGTTCATCAACTCTTTTTTTTTTTTTTTGTCAATCAACTCTCCTTAGTAACAGTAGTTTGATGTGACGGTTGTCTTTATTTTATTGGGATGACATAGTTAGTGCAGTTGTTCTTACAAAGAATGATACATTTCTGAATTATTATGAATTTAGTCACCTCCTTTACAATTCAGGAGTTTCCGTTGCTAGATTAAGTTCTTTCAGAAAAATTTAGGAAAATGGTGGCAGAGCTCTATGTTTGAGGTTTCATTTTTATGGTGATGAAATAGATGTCCATTTTTTGCAAGACAAGATGTCACGTGCCGAAGCTTGCAACATTGCGAATGCAAACAATTGTTAAACCAACAGATGGGTCTCCTATTAAATCATTAATCTATGTTCTATTTTTTTGTCAATCAACTCTCTTTTTCTGTCAATCAACTCTCCTTATTATAGTAATTGTAGTTTGATGTGATGGTTGTCTTTATTCTGTCAGGATGACATAGTAAGTGCGGCATTTCTTACAAAGAATGATACATTTCTAAATTACTATGAATTCAGTCACGTCCTTTACAGTTGAGGAGTTTCCGCAGTTGGATTAGGTTCTTTCAGAAAACCTAGAAAAATGGTGACAGTTGCTTTGAAAAATAATATGCTCTACCCGAGCCCACCATTTGAAAACCACAACGTCCTCTGGACGAGAAAACATGTCATAGGTCATAATATGTCATATGGCAGGTTCTTGATACAAGTGCCTAAAGATTCATAAAATAAATGCACATGACAATTACCGTTTCCTCCTTTCTTTACAGTTGATTTATGTGATTTTAGATCATTTAACTAAATGTTACCCACCATTTACTATGGAAAAGCAAGGGAAGATAACATCTTACTTCTTTAAAAGAAAACTTGACAGGAAGAATGTTCAGAGTGAACCAGGGAAAGAAAATACAATTAAACATAAACCTAGTAAGAAAAAGGGGACTCGTAAGGATAAAGTGAAGAAATATGACAAGCCAAGAAAATTCTTTCAAGATAAAATGAAAAGAAATGAAAAGCTTGGTGAGGATGCTGTGTTGATATTCAAAAATTATCTAAGCCATGGGGTCATTGATAATACTCAATTTGATGACTACGGTCTAGTCCATACGATTTCGGCGCTTTATGGTTCAAATATTACTATCTACATTTAGTTGGTTATTTATAGATTTTCTTTAGGTAAATGGCTATGAAATAAGCCTGCAGATTTCATTATTAAATCTTATGTGGTGGTTTTCTCTATCAAGTTTATGAAATTCCATAATTTGATCTTGATGCAGGTTTCATTATTAAATCTTTTGTGGTGATTTTCTCTATCAAGTTTATGAAATTCCATAATTTGATCTTGATGATTCAGATGCATGGTTTCACATCGTTTGGTGAGTAAAGATATTGATCAAAAAAGACAACGACAAATTGAAGAATGTGGAATTCTTCAAAAGATGTGCAGATGAAGTACACCACCAGGTCATTGGGGTTAAGAACAATGATTTCATAGGTGTGTTAAAGACCCCTATTTATATAAGAATCTTTCCAATTATGACCGTCGATTCCTATTTCAATCTAACGGTGGCAATTGATGAGAAGTGTCTAGAATACCAAGTATATTCTTCATTTTATCCCTAAATAATACTCTATAATGCCTTTGGGTGCAATAAAAATAGTTTGCACGGTTGTATTAATAATACGACTTATGATGTAGATATATCTTTAATATGTTTATATAAGTATGAGTCTACTCCAAAATGTTGATGCTAAAATTGCTACCTTTTTGCACCATGCAACTTACAAGAGAATATAATATTTGTTATTTATTATGTTAATTAGAAGAATGGAGAAATTAATCATGTCAAATCATATATAAAAAATCAATCAACGAAAAATTAAATTTTATATTTCATATATTAATGCAGGACATGTACGATATTTGACAATGGTAAAGTAAAATTATATGTAAGACAATTCTATTTATGTCACGTGTCGGTATATAATCGGGTTCCCTATATTTTTTATTTTATTTTTCATTGTCTCTTATCTCTCAAATCAAATTCCATGAAGCGAAAAAATCATAAAAAGAACCCCTAAATTATACTCACTATGACACATTTATCTCAAATTTTTTCGTAACACAAAAAATTGCTAACTTGTACCTGTACGATACATTTACTCCAAGATTTTTGTTCATGACACTAAATATTCAAAACTTATACCTGCATGATATATCCATCTCAAATTATTACCTCTCAAATTTGTACTCATGTGGCACATTTAGCTCGAATTTTGAGGTAAATGTGTCACAGCAATACTAATCTATGGTTTTCAGTGTCATGATAAAATGTTTGGAGTAAATATGTCATATTGATATATGTTTTGGATAAATATGTCCCATGGATACAAATTTAAATTTTTTCGTGACACGAAAAAAAGTTTGAGATAAATTTGTACTTGTGCATAGTTTAGGGTATTTTGTGGCTTTTCCCCTTTCATAAATACTGTCACTATTATAACTCTAAAAAGTTTATATATTCATACAAGCATAATGTGTACAATAGAAGTAGAAAATTTAATTAATATAAAATTTCAATGGATTATAAGAAGTAAAAGCACGGGCACGTGCGCTAATTATAGGTTAACATTGACTAAGACCTCCTACTTGCTTTATTTGGCGGTGAGTAGATTTAAATTCTTAAGCATCGTAATAATGGAGGTTAAATCCTTATGATAAAAATTAGAGTTGAGCTAAAGTGCCTAATAGGTTAGCCATTGCACTAATCCATCGGCACCATATTATTCTTTATAATTAGCTCTTTCGTATTAAAGTGTAATTTTCTTTCCTATTTTTTTTTATTATAAATGAATTGTTTTTTTAAACCATAAACATACTTTCTTGTAAAGATTTTTTTCTTCTTTTGTTGATCGTTAAAGATGAAAGCCACAATTGTAAGTTAGTAGTGGCGATGGTCAAATCTCTAATCACTTTTAAGAAAAGTATTTTTTTCAATTTAATTATTTATTGCAAAACAAAATAATAATAAATTTAGATTCATAAAGTTGACATGAACTGAGTGGTCTGAAATAAATGAATCCAATCGGGACTCAAACCTTTTGGCCCCGGTTCGGGGGTGGAATTGGACTCGTTTGTTGACCATCTGCTAAGTTGTGTTTGAAATGGGTGTTCGGTGCAATAACATTTAAGTTTTGAGTTCGCAAGATGTCATTATGTTTCTTAATTATAGACTCAACAAATTACCACAAAATTTCATGTTAGGGCTTGAATGAGACTCAATATTGCTTGCTCTCGATGGATTTGAGTTGGATTCGCATATTGAAAATTAATGAGTTCCTTTTTCCTCACGTGAATGTGACTTGACCACATATGAATTCTCAAATCTTAGCCTATTAAGAAAATTTTAATAGCAAACAGAAGATCGCATTAAACTCAAAAGTTATATAGGATTCAATTAATCAATGATCATGAGAGCATATAATATAATTTTTCCATATATCAACATGCTAGAGCTTTCTCTAGTTATCTTCTTAGAGGGTGACATGTCATATGACCATTCCACGTGTGTATATAAATATGCATAACTAATTTTTCTCAAGTTATCGTTTTGATTGCTAAAAACGTTAAATTAGTATATTTATAATAAATTTATCCTCTATCGATTTTTGTTAAATTTTCATTAAATTGCTAAATTTAATGATATATAATAATTGATGGATGCGTGGAATAAGGGTTTTGTCCTCCATTGGTTATTGAGTATAATTTCGTCTTTCTATTTTCTCCCGAAAGAATCGATTTTCTTAAACCAAAATTTGATCTTCTTGGAATCTTTATTCCTCCTCAGTTGAAAAAAGGGCCCGAACGCGTGCTTGCCAAGCTAATTCCCCCTAACCCAAAACCCTAGAGGGCCGCCGTTGGAGCTCCCCTCACCAGCGAGCCGCCTCCACACTCGCAGCCGCGTCCGCCTCGTCCCTCCCTTCTCTCCCTGCTCTCGCAATGGCCGACGGCGGCGAGACCACCGCCACCGCCACCGCGTTGGTGGCCTTGGGAGGCAAGGGTTCCTCCCTCTCTCCGTCCTCACTGCACGCAGTGTCCGCCGGAACCTCGCGCGTGCGCGTGGACTCGTCGGCGCGCGATCGCCTCGCGTCTTCCCCGCCCGCCGCCAATCGGACCTTCCCCGCCGCTGCCAATCTCCAGATATCCTTCCCTCCTTACTTCACCGCCGCGGAAACGCGCGCTTCCCTCGCGGTGCTCCTCAACAAGCTCCTCGTGTCGGGAGGTCCTGGCACGGGCACGGCGCTCGTCGATCTCATATCGGATTCCTTGAATTCCGCGGAGGGGTACGAGGGTTTTGGAAATCTCGCCGTGACTAATGAAGAAGTGTCTATATCGGAGAAGGCGCATTCCAGTTTGTATGGGATTAGCGCGCTTTTGGATCACTTGTCGACGGCCTTGTCCACCACGGTCGATGCGGTTGCTGCATTGTCGTGCGAGGCCATCAAAGCCGATGTGGTGGTCTTCAATCCGACGGACTCGGGCGATGGGTTCGTCTCGAAAGATGAGATCGGGGTTGCCAGCGACTTGAAGGTTTTGCTTAACGGGTCTAAGTTGGTGGGTAAGGTGGAGAGCGAGGCAATCTCAAGCATTCTCAAAGTTCATGCAACATTGAGAAGGGTGGTGAAATCAGTGCATTCAGAGGTGCGAGTGTACCTGAATTCGTCAGTTAAAATTCAGAAAACTGGGTCTACTACTGAAGGTGCGGCGGTTGTGAATGTGTTGTGGCCGCTGGCTGATGTGCTACTGAGTATCGGTGAGAGCTCTTTATGTCGAGCGAAGATGGATTTAGATGCGATTGCTGCCGATGCCCTGAAAAGCAGCTTAACAGGTATGTTTGAGAAGGAGTGTGCGCGTATGGATGATTTAGAGAATGAGAAAAAGGTGCTCAGCGATGCATATGTCGGTAGAGAATTTGAGAAGTTTGTGCATGAATTGTACGTGCTTTGTGGTTGTGTCTGGAAAACAGTGGTTTGGGAGGCAATTACCGCATTTGTTGCCCTCGAGGGAAGTGAATTGATTGAAAAGGGAAAGCATGAGGAAATTAACGGAGTGCAAGCAGATAAGAAAAGTGAGAAGAAGAAGAAGAAGGTGGTGTTGGGGAGAGGGACAGCTGTCTTGGTGCAATTGATTAAGGATAGATTTCAGAGGAACGGAAGTGACGAGTCAGTTTCTCTAGAGAAACTTGTAAAAGATTTATTATTGTTCCTGGACGCGAGGGGCCCAGAATTTGACCATTTCTTGAACAAAGTCAAGGACATTGTGGACAGTAATGAGAGTAGAAGGCTACCCAAGCTTCCCAAGGTAATTTTTTCAAGCTATGAAATGATTGGTATGATATCAAAAGAATTGCTTCTATCTCTTCTTTTTTCAGTAGCGCTATGGTTTGATTTCTAATTAAAGTAGCTAGTGGATGATTCTTATCTCGCTTTATGATTTATTTGTTCCGAAAACTCTGAATGGACTATATCGATCTCATTCATAATGTGGCTGCTTGATGACAAAAGGCTGGGCAAAATAATTTACTAATGGAAATTTTGAGAGAGAGAGAGAGAGAGAGACTATATCAAGTTATGTAACTTATAGAAATATTGAGATATTGAGCTTTTCTTGAGATATTTGTTTGGTCCACACAATTTTTTCCGTGTCTATCAAAGCTTGCTCCTTCTACTCACATACAAAAGTCATAATCATTCTTCTTACAGACAAGGTCATCTTGGTTTAACTTTCACATTTGAATTATCTTATCTATGATTGGAAGCACTTAATCTTGTATCGAAAGCTGACGACTTAATGTTAACTACTTTCAACATCTATCGGAGATTTCAGTCAGTTTGACATTTGCATGGTATGGTCCATGCAGGGAACTCGTGATTTTGGGAAAGAACAAATGGCAGTAAGAGAGAAGGCATTCTCCATTATAACAGAGGTTTTCAAGAAGCATGGTGCCACGGCACTTGATACTCCTGTTTTTGAATTGAGAGAGACTTTGATGGGAAAATATGGTGAGGACTCAAAGTTGATATACGATCTTGCTGACCAGGTAAATTTCGAGGATATTTTATTGCATTCACCTTACTTGCTATCTTAGATGTATAGATGGTTGATATTCTTTTGTATGTCATGCTTAAGAAAGTTGTTAAAGTTGATAAACTCCCTTGCACTGCGAATGTAATGTTCTCACTGATTTGGAGAGCCAGGGATTGGCATAATTGATTCACTGTACTAATGATACCTATTCTTTGTGTTGCGAGTCATACTAATGTTTCTGCTTTACATCTAATATGACGAATGATCTTTTGTCTTCCCTCCTAAGGCTATTGTCCTTTTCTTTGACAGGGTGGAGAGCTTTGTTCTCTACGATACGACTTGACTGTTCCATTTGCAAGATATATGGCTATGAATGGACTTACGTCATTGAAGAGATACCAAATTGCTAAAGTATACAGGAGGGATAATCCTTCTAAGGGTAGATACCGTGAGTTTTACCAGTGTGACTTAGACATTGCTGGGCAAAATGTAAGGATGGGGCCGGATTATGAGGTCATAGAAGTTCTTGTTGAGTTGCTTGATAAACTGAATATTGGAGATTATGAGGTAAACATCCTCTTGCTTGTCCTTCCCCCATCCTTCACATTGTTTATCTATATCCTGAAATTTAGAAGACAGAGCAAAAGTAGAAACAAAAAAAAGCTCAAACTGGAAAATGACAAAGAATGCAAAATGTTGATGGTTAAATGGGTGACACTTGTCTACCCTCAAGGATTGTCCTTTTATAATGTAATTTTTATATCTTTGTTGTTGATGTTCAGGATAGCGCTTTATTGTTTATGTAGAAATTCAAGAAAGATGTTGCACTTCGGTCATAAGTTTCTGACTGTTTTTATAGTTATTTTCAGGATTTAATAATTGCTGGTAAAAATTTAGTTTCTGGTATTCAGACTTGATATGTACATGGAAAGAGAAGTTCTTTATGTTTGGCATTTTTGTCAGAGTTCAAATACCTTCTCTTCACCTGTTTATCTTCTTTTTTTTTTTTTTTAACTCTTTTATTTTTATTTTTTTATTTGTTGATAATGATTGTTCTCAGATAAAGCTGAACCACCGAAAGTTATTGGACGGCATGCTGGAAATATGTGGTGTGCCAGCAGAGAAATTCAGAACTATTTGCTCAAGTATCGACAAGTTAGACAAACAGTCATTTGACCAGATCAGGAAGGAGATGGTAAGAAATTATACCATCCTTGTGGTCGTGCTTGTGTCTAAATTAGGAAAGTATTGGTGAGAAACTCTTTAGTAGCCTTGCATGTATGCTTGTGTTGGTGAGAAACTGGATTTTGTATGTGGTGTTGTGAATGTCATTTTCTTTGTGAACTCAATTTTTGTTCAAACTTTTTTGTATAATATTTTCAATTGATTCTGATGGAGGAAAATAGAGCATTGGGTGCTTCAAATGTGGAAGTACTTGAAAGCACTTGCTAGAGCTCTGTTTTTATAATTATCTGTTGACAATCGATTTGCCTTTCACCATTGGAAGACATTAATGTTTCTCTCTGGAGGGAAGAGTTTAAGCAAATTTAAGGCTCCTCAAATGAATGCATGAGTCCTGGAATATCCAGGGAAGTTGAAGGTAACGTGCATGTGTTTTCATTCAGTAAGTATCAGCTGGTTGTGTTTTGTTCCAATTCACTGCTTATGTATGAATATGTACTCAGCTTTCGTCTATTTGATGGGGCTCTTTAACAACTTTATTTTTGAGTTGTTTTTCATGACTTGTGGTCATTATGGAAACATGTGTTCTTTGGGCGGATAAACTGATATTTTCACTATGTTTTATTGTTAAAAACATAAGCCCAAATTTCTGCTAAAATTTCTTAACATCATTTAGGTGGAGGAAAAAGGTTTAACTGCTGAGGTGGCCAACCGCATTGGCAATTTTGTAAAGGAAAGGGGTCCACCTCTGGAATTGTTGGCAAAGCTTCAAGACACGGGGAGCAAATTTTTGGAAAATGAAGGATCTGTGCATGCCCTGAAGGATTTGGAAATATTGTTCAATGCCTTGGAAAAGTCAAAGAGTATTAACAGAGTTGTTTTTGACTTGAGTCTTGCCAGAGGTCTTGATTATTATACAGGGGTGATTTATGAAGCAGTTTTTAAAGGGGCCACGCAGGTGACTCTTTGCAAGCGCCTCCTACTTAATATTTCATGTATAAGCAATTTCTATCTGGCAGTTTTGCTTGTCAAAAATAGGACATAGAAGTAATCCCTTTTGATTACAAAATGGAGTTGCCTTGTAGTTGCTGTTGTCTTGTCCCCATGGTCATTTCTACACTTGTGAAAGAGTGCGCGTATGCTTGTGAGAGAGAGATGAAAGATATGAGGCATAAAATCTGCTAAGAGATGTTGATGAGGTCTCATTGCTGCATTGTCTGCATCTTGATAGGATACAGAGGTGCAAATTTTCATGTTATTTTGTTAATATTCACATAAAATCTGGAGCTTGGTTACAGAATGTATCAAAGGCATCTCTATGGAAATAGTGATGAACTGAATAATTGCACCGCCAGAGATATTTAGAAAAGCTACCAATTTAAATTATGATGTCAGGTTTTGAAAGTGAATGTGAACTGCCATCCGCATTTCAGAGCATTGTTTTTGCTGGTCTTACACAAGTATTGCTGCTTTGAAGCTCCAATGGAACAAATATTTGTACTCACCACTGGTTCAAGAGATGAAAGAGTTGTGCGTTAGTGATGTTGGATGGTGATGTGGTTGAATGTGGTAGATATAGCTTATAATCCATTGCACGGTGCTTGTCACGTGGATTCGATGAAACTGCAATTGTTACTTTTTATGGGGATATGATAGTGCCATCAATTTCATGCTTTTAATCTTCGGATTTATCTTGCTGGTCAGCAGACTCTATTAACAGATCTTATCTGCAGGTTGGAACAATTGCTGCTGGGGGGCGTTATGACAACCTTATAGGAATGTTTGGTACAAAGCAGGTTCCGGCAGTTGGTGTTAGTCTGGGAATTGAACGAGTATTTGCAATAATGGAGAATCAGGTACTCATATTTAAGATCTATTTGTAATTCTACTTACTTCATTTTTCCCCTTCTTCTCCTTTAATGTGCTTAAGCCTTCTTGGAGATTGTAGGAACTTGTATCTTGACTTACTGTATTAATTGCGGAAGCAGTTCAATATTTCAGATGCCTTGCAATTATATAGCTTACTTACCGAAATAATATTCCAGAAGGCATAGATGACCCACTATCTATCGACAGAAATGTGGATGCGTCAAAAGATTGATTTTTTTTTTTTTTTTGTGGCAAAACGAAAGAGTAATAAATTTGTTGTATAGGTGGTACTGACCATTTGAAGGTACTTTCTGGGATTTAGACATCACAATGGCTATAGGAGGCTGATGTTAAATATCAATAGGAACCTTAGCTTGTATAGCATACCAGAGCGGAGACTTTTTTTTTAATTTTTTCTGGGGGTTCCAAAATTTTGCCTAGTTTTTGGTTTAGAACATGATAGTAAGATTTTGAGTAATTAATTTCCATTCTGCATTTGGTTCCATCTCTTCTTATGACTACAATCACTCTAGGTTCGTCCTTAATTGTGAAAAGTAAATTTTTTGTTTGCTTCATTCTGATTGGAGTAATGTTAGATTACGTTTATCAAAGTTCTTCGAATAATTATGAGGATAAATACAAAAAAGCTCTTATTGAAGCTTACCATACTAACCAATTTATTTGTTTCTGTAATATCATGCCTGCATTCATTTATGCTTTTTATAACCTGATCATTTCGAGATAATAATAGGCCTTCCTATTTGAACTGTGAGTGAACTTAGTTGAGGAAAATTTTGACGAGTACTTTTGTTATTTCTATGCTAGTTAACGTGAGAGTTCAATTTTATAACCTCAGCAGTCGCTGGTCCTTTTCACCATTTTTCATATCCTTATACAGGATTGAAATTCCTGAGTATAAAAAAGAAAAAGAGAGGTCTGATGAAAATAGTTTAAATTTTTTCAGAATTTCATCTATTCTTTGCAGCTGAATAATAGAATCATTGTTTTCTGTTACCTTCACAGACATCTAATTCTGACAGCTGAGCTTAACATTCTCTTTTAGCATCTCCCATTTTAGACAGAAGTTAACTAGTTGAAAGTTTTAGATGTTCTGTGGATTTTCAGTTGTTGGATTTACGTAATGTCATAGACTTGCCTCATTCCACTGTAGAAAGATGAGAAACTCATGGATAATGAGAATATCGTTTGAAAAATGTAATCAGAAAGTCATCTGATTTCTTTTTTCACATCAACAGATAATTCGACCTACAGAGACGCAAGTGTTGATCGGATTTTTGGGGGATGACTTGCCCTTAACTGCAGAACTGGCGAAGGAGTTCTGGGCGGCCGGATTGAAAGCAGAATTCTTGATCAATAAGAGAGTGATGAAGCACATCGATTATGCCAAAGAGTACCGGATCCCCTGGTTAGTTCTAGTAGGCGAACGGGAACTGAGTGAAGGTGTGGTGAAGTTGAAAGATTTCGAGAATGCCAAAGAGGAAGTAGTTCCTAGAAGCGCAATCGTTCAAGAACTTCTCAGTCGTTTGGGAGCTGTGAGAACTTAGATTACACTACTACTTTCATACTGAGCATGCTTTTGATGCCATATACAAGCCTCTATCGGTTGGAGGATGCTGCTTCCAGGAACAAGATCGAAACACTGAAAACGATTTTATTTTTTTTTGGGTCAAATACTGAAAACGATTATTTAATATTCATATATACGCAGAAAATGTTTTGACAGGACTTGCTATGGGAATTCTCTGCTGTAGGAGTCATTCTTTTTTCATTTTCATTGTAAAAAAAGATAGGGAGGGACGATCAGCTTAAGTATCTCTTCTATTGTTTTCCCTATTTATCGAAATGCACTCCGTCATTACTCATTTCGATGTTGGAGGAACTTTCAACACAGACTTCTTTAGTTCTTTACTCTCAAGGTAACTGAAATTGTATAATTTCTTTTCCAATTGAAAGTCGCCTGTTTGGGAACTTAATAAATTACTTATTTATTCTGCTTCGAACTTCCCTTAAAAAATGGGAAACTTTAAAGAACTCAGTTTGGATCTTAGAAAATATCGAGAAAAGTATACATAACTGTACAAATCATTATGTGAATACTTGGAAAGATTTCCAGTGAATTTGCGAGTATTGTAGGATATGCAGAAAGTAAACAGTGGAAGGCACTATGGTCCATTTAGCTCTATAAATTATCCTCACTTTCTCGGGTTTAGGTGGAGACGTTTTAATTTCAAATATGGGTTTTAATTTCAAATAAGGAGACATGGCAAAAGTCCAAAAGTGAGAGTTAGGGTAAGAGTAGAATATGATTGATAAAAAAAAAATAGCTCTATGTAGTAAAGTGTCTATGATTAATTCTATAACAGAAGGCTTATAGAGCACTGGCCAAAATGATAATATGACAAGTCCAAGCTAAAGGCAAGACGAGTACTTATAACACAAAAGGACAAGTCCAAGCTAATGGCAAGACGAATACTTATAACACAAAAGGCCAAATCTATCGGCATGAAATATGATTTGGGCAACTCGACTATATAAGGACTGACATGGACAATTTGTGTTGAAAAGTGTGGATATTAGTGCTCATAATCTCGGCCGTGTATCTCAAAATTTCATACTATCACACAAGCAAGATTAGTGAGCTGATCTAAGTTTTGCAAGGAGTCACATATCATTTCTCGGGAAAATTATTTAAAAAGTTATAACTTATTGCACTTTGAAAAATTCAATTTTAAACTTTTCAATTGAGTCAAATGAATCTCGAACATTTTCGTATTTTGTCAATTTAGTCTATCCAACTAATTTTGAACAAATAATGTTGGCGTGACGATCTAGTCAGCACTGATTGTCATAAATGGCGTATTGGTGCTAACATGGATAATTTTTTTATAAAAAAAAATCTGATTTTTTTTTCTTTTTTGTCTTTTTTCCGCTGCAAAGCTAGTGAAGGTGTTATGTGACACCGAAGTGAAAGCGGATTTCTAGGTCCATAAAAGAGAGTGCAGAAGCACATTGGTAACGCCAGAGGAAATTGGATCCCCTAGCTGGTGCTAGTAGGCGCACAGGAATTGAGTGAATGTGTGGTGGAGCTGCAAGATATGGGGAATGCCAAAGACGAAGGAGTTCCTAGAAGCGCCATGGTTCATGAACTTATGAACCGTTTGAGAACTGTGGGAACTTAAATTATATTACTACTTCTATACTGTTCATCAATTTTTGACATGACCGGCAAGCAATAGTAGCTGTCATTAATGCTTATGATGCCAAATAGAAGCCTCCACAAGACCACAAGTTGTAAGATACTCTTCTAGCAACTGGGTAAAAGAATAGAAATTATCATTTAATATTTATACATATGTAGAAATTGTTGCCATGACTTTACTATAGGAATTATGAACTGTAGGAGTCAAATCTTTTTATTATATATATGCACCCACACAAATGCATATACATATATAATAAAATGGATAGGATCGAGCAATTAGCTCATCAACCTTTGGTAATGTAGGAGTCAAATCTATTTTCTATCTAGAGTTGTGTTTTTTCACCATTTATTAAAATGTACTCATTGTCCTTTCCCTTGAAAGTCGCCGGTTTGGGAATTCATAATAATTTACTACTCGATACTGGTTTGAACTTTCCTTCCAAATTTGTAGAATCCTGAACAAACTTAGTTTGAATATTAGAAAACTATGAGAAAAGTGTAAGTCAACTTAAACAAACAAAGCATGCCCTGTAGTCCCATTCATTCGACGCCTTCCGTGACGTATGATTTGTCCAAGCTAATGGCCGGACGAATACTTGGACTCTGAAGACCAGAACTATCGGCATGAAATATGGTTAATGGTGGGTCACGATTGAATTAGTAGATACATTGAATGTGAAATCAAACAACTCGATTGCAAGGATTGTGTTGGACATTACGTATTGGAAGGAGTCTGGAGTCAATATTAGCGCACAAAACAAAAATGTCGGCCTCATATGTGAAAAATTAATACTATCATGCAAATAAGGTATGTGTGCAGCTAGTCCTCCATGATCTCCCAGGATAATAGTGATAACTCAAGCTCGAAAGACCATGTCATGCCCCCACTAAAATATGTCTGGCTTGATTTTGGGTCGATACAGCTTTCAAGAATTCCGTGTCGTGATTCATTTCCCTTGGTTGAATTTATAATCGCAATATGTCAAGGACAAACATAAATGAAAGAGGTAAGAAAGGAGTATGGCCCACGGAAAATCATATACGACGATATATACTAGATTTTGAAAGATCAAAAGAGTCCCATCAGAAAATGCACTGTATCTTCGTCTATCATTGCCGAATAACACCGACGCGTTCGACAAGCATAAGGTGGATCACATGTCGATGGTAAGCAATCATGACAATAAACGTTTCTCCGCTGTTGCTCGGGTCGGTTGTATATTATGGCTCGAGGGGGGAATGCATAGCGTGCACGAAGAAAAGCTTTGGCTCGCGAGATGCGGACATTATGCAGTAAGGTAGGAAGAAAATTAACATGACGACAAAAGAAAGTACGAGGAGAAGATGAAATGAAATCTTCGAAAGTCATAGGTAAGGAAATCCGCCCCACAAGTTAGGTCGAATTGGCACGAAAGCCCACGGCAATTTTAATTTGACTCGGGTCAAATGGAATGGAGGCGGACCTCGTCTTGGATCTTGCAATTGAATCAGGTGAACGTGTCTTTGATCAATTGCCTCTGCAACGCATGGAAATTGAGACGAACAATTCCTAACCCTATTGAGTTTTAGACGCTCCAAAGGCGGCTTGGATTGACATGACTGATATGCCTTGGATGGATTCACTTTTGGGACTCAAACCCGGTTGCGGCAGTTTCGGGGGGTGGAATCGGACTGGTTTGGTTGACCCCTTTTTGCTCGGTCGTGTTTACTGTTTATAACGCGCGTTTGGTGCGGCGGCACTTGAGTTTCTTGAGGTCAAAGCACGTCATTATGCTACTTCATTACACCTCAAGAGTTGCATCCTAGGGCTCGAACCGGACCGGTGCCGCTTGCCCCCTAAGGACTCGAGTTGGGTTCACATTCATCGGAAATCGACGAATCCCCTTTCCCTCATGCCAAACGGAGCTCGACCTTACATAAACCCTACCCTCTCCTCTAATAATAACCCCTTAAGGAAATTTTAAGAATTAATACTACGGAAATCATAAATTGATCATAACGTTTATTAAATTTGAATGTTAAATTGTTGAGTTGGATATCAAGTGATTTTTAGGAGTCTACCAATTTGGAGATTTACTCTTTGTATGTTATGAGTACTAATTGGTGATTTTTTATGATATTAATCTAATTTAATAAAAATTAACGGAATATTAATAAATCATAAATTTATCAATTTGGGATTTTTAATGGTGATGTATGTATCGGTTTAAGATTTTATAATAAAAAAATTATTTTAAAATAAATTTTTTATATATGTATCAATCGGGGGTTTTTCACTATAGTAATCTAAATTTTAAACAAAAGTAGAAGATTATATTTAAGTTGAGGGCAATTTTCGGGTTCGATCATATATGATCCAAATTTTTCATATTTTAACCGGCTACTAGACAATTCTTCCGCTACCCTCTGTGGAGGGTGACGTGTCGCTCGGCGGCCCATTTCACGCCGCATCATCTGTGCCGCTGCCGGCGGAGGGGACCGATTTATTTCTGGGAAGATGGGGAGGGAGGGATTACCCATTCATTCCTTATTTATTTATTTTTGGAAATTCGCTGTCTGGATAATGGATTGTCGGAAAATACATACAAATGCAAACGATAAAGTACGACGGCACGTGAGGACCGCGATTGGGTTATAAATTGGGGACGGCAGATTGCACTTCGTCTTTTTATATGCTTGAATCTTCCCACTTTATTCATTCCAATATTATATAAATTCAGGATCGACAATAAAAGAAAATTTATTGTTTTTCTTTTTCGGGTTTTTAGTTAGATTACGAGGGACATTATATATCCAAATCCAATGTGCGCTTTCATTTTCTTCATTAATCTATGGATCTCTCAGTTTCTCTGTCGTGTGAAGCAAAGCATGTTTCAACTTTCAATACCCTCTTCTTCAATCCAATGGCCACCTATATATATATAATTAATTATTGTAAAGCGTGGCGAAGTCAAAAGTCATGACCAAACCTTACCTGTCGCCTGCGCTTCCCAAGCCATCACAACCAGAAAGCAGCACTTCCCACCTCGCATCATTCAGACAGATTTTACAAAGTAGTGGCCTTTACTAAACATATCAGCCTAAAATTAGAGAAAAAAATCGCGCTTTGTTTCACAAAAAAAGAGATAATAATTTGATAAATATTTTTCTAAAAAATAATCACTCGTGTAATTTGAAACAACTAATCAACAAAAATTACTTTAATTAATAACATCAATATATATTTAAATACCGCTCATTCATTTTCATAATACGCGATGCTTATCATCTACGAAAATTCACTAATAATCACGAAAACCGCGGGCCCCCTCACCTCACCTCACCTCACCTCAGGACACCTCTCCGCTTAACAAATAAAATAAATAAAATAAAATAATAGGGTAAAGTTAGAGAGAGAAAATGAACATTTCTCGGGCCATTTTAGAGAGAGAAAGTTGAGGAGGCGGGGGGTGGTCGGGGGGGTATGTGCTTTCGGTAAGAACACATCAACCGCTTTCCCCCATTAATGTCTCGCCCATAAAAAACGGCCGCCGTATCTCTTCCTCCTCCTATTCCTTCCCTTCTTCTCCGCTCGTTACCGATTCTAGTCCCGCGGTCTGGACTCGCCTCCTCCGTCGCCGCCTCCGCCGCCGTCGAATTCCCCTCCTTTTTGCTCCCCTTCCCGTCCAAATGGAAGGCGAGTTCCAGGACTGGGAATTGCTCCACAGCTCCGACTCCGACTCGGTCGACAACCCTAGGAGCCTCGACGAGATCGAGGACGAATCCGGGGGCATGATCCGCCCCGATTACTTCTCCCTCGACGGCTCTGCCATGTACCCCCGGGCCCCAACTCCCCCGCCCCCGCCCCTGCCCCCGCCCCCGCCCTCGCCCCCGGCGCCGGCTCCGGCTCCTCCGCCTCCGCCAGCGAGGCGGGCGACTCCGTCCACTCCGATAACCCCAGCTGGATCGATCCCGGCTCCGAGACCCGGTACCAGCGTAAGGACCCGGGCGGGTTCTGGTCCGACTCCGGCAGCGACCTCTCCGACGAGCGCAAGCTCGGGGATTTCGATCCCAAGGGCGAACTACTCGTCACCGCGGAGAAGGAGGTCGCCGGGGGATTGGGGGGTAAGAGTGAGGAGTTGGCTTTCGGGTTGGGGGAGTTCGATTTGGGCGATTTGGGCGTGAAGGGCGAGTATGGTTCCTCTGGAGGTGCCGAGAAGCAGGTAGATGTTGGTGAAATTCAAGGTCTTGGGGAGGATTCCCCGAAGTTCTGGTCTGCTTCGGGTGGAAAGAGATTGGCTGCGCTGAAACTTGGAGAGGACATGAGCGGGGAAGTGGTTTTGGGGGTTCGAAATGATCAGGCGGCAGAGGCAGAGGGTGGGAACGGAGCTGTCGAGGACGAAGGCCTCGCGATCAAAGCAGCCAAGCCGGAGGGTGATGAAGATAAAAGAACAGTGTGGTGGAAGGTGCCTTTTGAGCTGTTGAGGTTCTGTGTGTTTAGGGTCAGTCCCTTTTGGTCGCTCTCTGTAGCTGCTGCTTTTATGGGATGTGTCATCCTGGGGAGGAGGCTGTACAAGATGAAGCAGAAGAGCGCACTTTGCAGCTGAAGATTACCGTGGACGACAAGGTCACAGTGCTTTTCTTTTTCCTTGCCTCGATTGAACTCAGCTCGAGTCTTTCTCTGTTCTGTTTGCTGATATTACACACGATGTTTGTTGAATTGGTAAGATTGGTTGGTTGTTTGGTCGTTTTCCTTAGTTGTTTCTCAAAGTGGCTAAATTTATTGTTCTATGGGCATTGTTTTATAGAAAAGACTGGATTCAAAATGCTATATATTGGATGGAGCGGCAGTCTTTACTGTTTCTCAGTACTCTCCCATTATTATACAACTGGCGAAATGTTTGGATTGAGGGAATGACCATTCCATTCCTGGCCCATTCTTGATGATGACTGTTACAATTGACAGTGTCTGGATCGAGAACGATCATTCCATTCCCAGCCCATTCTTGATGATGACCATTCTATTTCTTGATTAACAGTTATTGGGTAGTGTCTATCTAGATCTATTTTATTTGTTTTTATTCCCATGGAATAACCATTCCTTTCCTTCTCAGTTCCTTTCCACAAATCAAACTTGCCATAAGATTTACATGGCTGATCAATGTGGTCAAATTATTATTTTTTTTTTAATTTTTTGTTAATATTCTCTTTCTAATCCCCAATAAATATTCTTTTTGGTAGTGGATTGATGTCAATGCCATCTCCTAGAACTAATAACAAGTGCTTTTTGGACGTTGGATTGATGCCATAATTTTTTGTTTGTCTTAGTGAGTACATGGTTGTTATGACTTGATGATGTTTCTTTTGTTTTGAGGCACTTCCACTTTTTCTTGTTGTGGGACATTGCATTTTCTTTGAATTAGCATAGACGCTTGTCAGTCTGTCCTTTAAAGTGTACCTGCAATCAGATCTTCGTTCTCTGTTTCTGTGTCCCAATCATTACTGCGCTATGATTCTTATGAAATAATGGATGCTTCTTTTACATATTGGTTAGCTTTTTCTAAGAAACGTTACAGGCACTGTGTAAGTTCTCTCATCCTCTATTCAGGTTTGGCACTTTCATTGTAAATAATTTTTCTGGTGGCTATTCTGGCTAAATTGTCAATTTCTATCAAGTGTGCTGATGTTGTGGCTCCTATGAAGTCCTTAGATTTACGAACTTTGTGGCTGTATAATCTGAGTGGAGTTATTAAGTTTTGAGTCAATCTAGTTGATGATCCCTTTAAGCATGTCTTTTTTAATCTAGTTTGATAAAATTACATTTGGAAAGTATGTTTCCACCACTAAGGTCTTGTCCTGGTGCAATTGTACTGTATACAAGCTTGACATTATGTATTTAGGGACAGAATATGGATATTTTTTCTCGTGCTGTCCACTTCTGATAATCAACTCTACGTCTTAAAAGAATGCTTACTCTCACAAGAAGCATGATCACAATACATAATTTATTGGGCTTGATGCTATTCAGGGTCCATATTAGTATTAACAATTTACATTATAGCATGGATATTGCCATTGTGTTTTGCACATTTAGGTTTCTCCTTTTGGCTAAATCTGGACATGTAATTAAGTTTCTCATTTAGCTGCAACAGCAAGGAGTACTTTTCTTATGCAGTGGCAGCCACATAGTCAACCGGATGAATTTTGTGCCTTGGTGCTTGTGATTTTCTGTTCTTGTGTGCTGATGGTGATTTCATCATTGCTTTGACATGTATAGCTAATTTTTTTATGAGATTAGTAATCTTATTTTCTAAGCATGCCATCACAAATGTGAGAGAAAGAGAAATATGGAAATAATAAGGCTGAAGCTGTTTATCTGATCCGATGGTGCTTTACACTTCTCTCTAGGCACATCAATTCAGTTTGTTTTTCCAATTAGATTTTCCATGTGTTTGGACCTTAGATTTTTCTTTTTCTTTATATGGTGGCATTGATTTATCAAAAACAGGAAGATTGACTCAGTAATTTACCTAAGTAGCACCTTAAGAATCTGTGCAAGTGCAGTATTTGTCTGATTAAGTGGGTTTGTGTGAATCCTCTATATAGACAAGAGAACTTGTTCTTCTTACTTGCAAGAAGAACTTGTTGGCAGTCTTGATATGTTGAGATGAATGTGTAATCCTTAGAAAATAATTTGGTCTTACACCTTAGGGTTGTAAAAAGTCTGGTTCTTATAAACTCATGGTAATTGCCTGGCAAGGTTATCCCTGTTGTATGCACAATGTATCAAACTGGGGCTTTATGTTGTGTCTGGTATGGCCGGGTACAATGGAATAAAAGGTATGGAATGAAAAGGGAATTGAAAGGAATGATGATACTAATAAATTATGTTTGATAAACTGTGGGAATGAAGGAAATGGGGTTTTTGTGTACGGTAGTGAGGTATAATGTTCTGGGTCTGCAATTAAATGGGATTTTATACCATGATTTTAGGGCGTATCTGGATAGACTTTTATATTTTTGCCTTTTGCTTAATCTAAATCTTGCAGTGGACATACTTTGACTTTTTCTTAATCCAAAACGCTCGAAACGTTCACTTTCTGAACGTGTCCATGTGAGGCAAACAGGATGCCTCTACCTGGAGAGCCCTTAATGTGCTGAAGAATAACATATACAAATTCTGAGTATGTATATTCATATATAACTTTTTCACAATTTTTTGAAATTTGGGATAAGATTATAAAGTCCAGCAAGAAAGAAAAAGGTTGCATTTTTGCTTTTAAAAAATGTATAACCAACAGGCCCTTTATTTCACTAATTAATCATTAAAATATATTAATTGTCTAGTTTAGAAAAGGTTGCGAGGGTAGGGATTTTCCATGAAATCCTTTCCTTCGAAACAAACATTCCATAAGATATATGATCCAATGGTTGGAAGTTTTCTTTATGCTTCATATAAAGGGGTAAATTGTCTAAAAAGCTACTGTACTTTGGTGTATATATATAAATTGATGAAAATGGTCCTTTCATACAACTTCTATGAGGTTTAAATGGAGCTAGGCTGCTATGTCTTCTAACTCCTGTGGAACCCCTTAAAGAGTTGGCCCAAGGGATTTTTTATTTTTTTATTTTTAAATCAATGTATGCAAGTACACTTACTGGTTATCACCAAGTTCAGAAGTATGAAAAATCAAAAGTAAAGAGGATACACAGAAAAGGGTTTGGGCCTGAGAAATGACAGGGTTTCATCATCTTATACAAGAGTGTTGCTTGGGAAAGAAAGACTTGTGCCCTGTAAAAAGTTTTCACTAATAATAGTTGATGTCCTATTCTTTTGAAATCTTGGAAGAAAAGGACATGAAAGTGCCTGTTCTTGGAAGAGGCTAAAATATCTGAATTTTCACTTTTGTTGAACAAGCTGTTGAGAAGTGCCTGTTCCCTATAATGTTAAAGTTGGAATGGAAACTAGATGCTGTTTGTTGTACGCCTTCCTCTTGCCCCTCTCATTTTCTGCATGTTGTCAATGAAGAAGTGAGCTTTTTATGTAATATGCCTTTTACTAAGACTGAGTTCTCCCTCCTTTGGGAGATGATGTGAGCTTTGGGTCAAGTCTTTATGCTGGAATCATATCTGACTTCCTTTAAATCTATGATTAATGCTAGCAGAAGGTGTCCCAGTTCATGAGTCGTGCAGCACGTCTCAATGAAGCATTTTCAGTGGTGAGACGTGTCCCCGGTTGTGCGGCCTTCACTTCCTGCAGCTGGTGTCGCTACATGGCCTGTCATGAGTCTGCGATGAATGTCGTTGAGATAGTCACAAGAAGCTGCAGAGTGTGTTAACAGGGCAGCTCTATATAGTACATTGTCCTGTTTTGATTGGTATGCGTTGTATCGATGTAAGTGGTACAACTGTTTGTGTATAATCTCTCAAATTTGTCTGTCTGGGCTTGTTTAAAAAGATATCGGACCTTGTGGGACTCGACCCTAAATTTCTTTCTTTTGCTGTGCCTTTTCTCGGGTATGTACTCATGTAATTATGGTTCTGGTGAATATGAATGAAAAATCCGATGAAACCATTTAAATGTGAGGAACGCCCCATGCCCACGTTTCATTTCCCCCTCAATTCGTGCTCCCACCTGAGGCATCACCGCAAAGAAAGGGGAATTCAATAAGTGTAAAGGCAGTTCCGGTCTATTATCTGATGCTTGGCTTGGTAAAGAAGATCCGATCCATTATATATTCGCGCACGGATGAACAGGTGGACACATGACTTCAACCAAAACTGTGTGTAACATATATGTTTGATTTGATTCCTCTCCACGGGTAATCAGTCGATACAGAATTGAACAGAGAGTAGCGCGATGAACACTTCCAATTGACTAACTGATAGTATAAAATACCGATGGAAAAGAGCGATGGTACGGGGTAGGGAAACACCTGTAATTTTAATTGGGTTTTTAGTAGGCGTTCGCAAAATCAGATGGGGTTCCGCTCGAATCAAATGGTACGAGGGCCCTTAAATTGTGCCAGCCTTATAATTCGAAATAAGACGCAAAGTTACGGACATGTCAAAACCTCCTTCGTGCAGGCACTAAAATGGCCAACTTCAATAAAGTTATTATATTTCGACCGAAACGACAAAGGTATAATATTCGAAACTCTTGTCAGCTTTCTCTCCTCCGAACTATATACCTTTTTCTCTACAATCCACAAGCATCACATTCTGCAATTCCTTAACAAGTCCGCTAGCTCAATTTGCTTCTCCTCTTTCTAGTTTAGAAGGCCAAGAGCACCTCAGTTCCATAGATACCATCCCAGAACCCCGATGTGATGCTTAGAGATCTATGCATCAGTTTGTACGTCCTCCTCTCTTTCTTTAAGTTCCTTAGACTGCTATGAAAGCCAAATTTGTCAGATTGTAAACTTTATTAAAAAAATGTCATTGGAAGAATTGGTCCTTGACGGTTTTTCCTTATACAAATGCACATCAGGAGTCAATCTTTACAGCGTTCCATACAAGGAGGAAATGGTGTTCGAAACAAACAAATTACACACCAAGTAACTGGGTCTTCATAATTTCAACAGTACACCTCGATCTAGATTGAACATGTATGACATAATAGCTTGTGTTTGCGGATGATGATTGCTACCACAAAAAATCATCCCCCGCTTATGGAGGGATGATGGCCAGTTCGTCGTTCTCCTTAATAACAGTTGTTTCGCTTGCATATTCTTCATTCAGCGCCAGGACTATGCATTGACGGATCTCTTCCAGGCCCGGAAATCTTACAGCAAGCTCATTCAAACAGTCACTTGCGGTGCTACCAGATGGGACCTCCAAACGCACATCACTCAACCCAGTCAAGTCACGAGCTCTGGCAAAAAACAACACCTTTATGCCAACTGATGACCTCTCTTCCTTCTTAGGTATACCTTGCGTGCTATCGCACTTAGATTCTTCTTCAACAGCATCCATGGGGAAAACACCCTTATCAAGACCAACTCACAAGATTCCTCGTCTGCAACCAGGAATCAACAATTTGAATCTACACTACATGCTTAGACCAAGTAGAACTCGCCAGGAGGATATGCTAAGGTAAGCAGGCAGCGACTAATGTCGGGTGTAGAACAAGAACGAACAAGGTCAAGCGAGATCAAGAGATTGTTCAAATGAATATTCTCGAGAACAAGACCAATCTAGGGTTGCTCAAAACTCAAAATCAGGTAAAGAAAATCATCTCAACAGCATATTCAGCACAGGAATTTGCCCACCAAATCCTTAGATAATTATAAAGAACACCTATCGTCAGAAAAATGAATAGTCTTTAACAACAGTTATCCTTGCTTACGAAAAGACAAGCTGAACATATGCACATTATATCACGTAACAGACTGAGAATTTCGATTGCAACTTCTTTTCACAGGGTTCCAAAAAGTGAGGCATAGATCCATACCCACATGCATCATCTTCTTTTTTATCAAGAAAACTCACTGGCACACACACCATTCAGTTACATGAATTCTCTTGCGCCACAAGTGCATTAATCGGCAGTAAGCACCATCATATATCCTCCCAAGTTTCTCCAAATCCTAATAGCACAATGGTCTCTTTTCTTTATATTGCTCTCTATTGTCTAACATTGCTTAAACAATAAGCTTCAAGCCAATTCTGTAACACTCCTACTCCTATGGAAACTAATCCTTACTCAAAACACCAGACAAGTCAAAAGCCCAAATTCATGTCGTGACACAACAGGAAGAGCAACAACATACGATGCAAGCACACGAAGTTATTACAGTTAAAAAATCTCGATTGTGCGGATGCCCAAATAGAACCCAAAATCAAACTAGTGGAATTCGGGCGAATTTGGTGATGGGTTAGCGGCTAATCAATTGAAACCGATCAAAATGGGTTCCAGAAAAGAAAGGGAATTACACAGTAAACTGGAAAATCGGAACCCAAGAATTCATGCAGAGAGAGAGAGAGAGAGAGAGGGAGAGAGAGAGAGACCGACCTTCAAATCCTCTGGAGACGCTCTTCAGAGAATCGCAGGGGAATGCTGAAGAAGGCATCTGAATTTTCAAGTAAATGAAGGGCATTTTTGGGAGCGAAAAGTCCACTCATTCATCACGACTATTACCACAGCTTTTGCTGTAAAGAGACGGAACTACCCTTTCTACCGTCCCTTGGGCTTATCCACGGCAAGTGGGAATTGCTAAAAAATTAGATAAGAAAATCCATGAAGACAGGAAAAAGAATCTATTTTAGATTTTGGAAACTTGTGGGTGCATGTGGAATTCCGAAGTAAAAAAAAAATAATCATAATAATTCTGGAAAATAATAGGAGAAAAAAAGAAAAACTTCAATCCAAAAGCATTAATGAACTCATTCGAGGGCATTTTAGTCACTTTAATTGAAAATTTCGTGTTTGCAGCCCTTTAGAACGTGGAAATAGCGGGTTCCTTTGTTTAATTTTTTCCTACATTAACAATTAATTTCAATTGCCGATATCTATATACTTTCAAAGGGCTTCGAGTGTTTTGAATTGAAATAAAAGGTTGAAATCGTAAAAGTAAAAAAATTGCAAAAGATAAGACCCTAAAAAGGTAAGTCAGAGTACATGTGCACATATTTTCTATGCTTGTGATCTGATAATTCCAATCATTTCATAAAAAAGACCCAAAATGACGTAATTATCTACAAAATGAGTCTCGTGATTGAGTTGATTTGAGTTGAGTTGAGTCTCATAAAGAAACAAAAGAAAGTGTAAAAAAAGATGTTCCTGTAATTATATGCAAGAATGAGGACTAACTTACAATCACCCAAAAGAAGTGGTTTAAAAATTCTCTAATCGAAGTAGGTACCTGAGGATTGTTAAGTTTGCTATATCATTTATCTGTTCCAAGAATTAAGTGGACTATGTCGACCTTATACTTGCTGCAACTGCTTAATCCGACAGGTAGGCTAAGAAGATTAACGAATGGAATTTTGGGTGTTCTTAAAGAAGCTGCCGAAACTTTAGTTGGGGTGTGGACTAGCTGCAGTGGTTTCGGTAGGTCTAACTTCTGCATAGTTTAAAGTAGTTTATGGAGGGAGAGTATTTCAAGTTGAAGGAAGATGGCATGTGATTGCAAGAGAAGAAATATTGAGCTTTTTAAGAAATATC
>NW_027266596.1:0-74226 GCF_046630445.1 Rutidosis leptorrhynchoides
TTAAAGCTTCGATTTTTTTATTTTTTTTATTTTTTTTGGGTGTGCTGTCACTTGAGAGTCTCTGTTTCGTCTCTGCAGGGAATGACTCGTGGGAGATGTGCAGCGAGCGTGAAGAAAATTATGCAAAATCAAGTGAGTTTGCCATTGCCTCGTTTTGCTATTATAATCTCTAAAGTAACTGGGATCGTCCATTTTTCATAATAAAAAGTTGGTCATCAACTTAAATTAAATTTAGCGTGACAGAACAGTCATCCCCTAGGTTACGCTTTTTGTCCTCTCGTAAATGTGAGGAGAAATAAGGTTTTAAATGATCTCTTGTGTGGGGTCAAAGAATGGCCGGATAAATGGCTTTCATCGTTTTTTTTTTGTAAGATTTGAACTCTTGTGTGCTTTTTTCTTTTTTCTGCTCTAACATGGAACAGCCACAAATACATGCCGCCAGTGTCAATCTTACAGCCGAGAACAGCAGTTATATGGCCTCTATTTGAAACCAAGGCCGTACATAACTGGCAAAAAAAGTTGGGACAAACAGTTGCAAAACACTTGCTACATTTGTTCAACACGGTGCTTGCAATAATTGTACCGTTTTTGTGTCATCATCATTGGTCAGCCTTGGCTTCATGAATCTTTGTTGCTTATTGAGATTTTGGGGTTTAACAAGCGACACAGCATGCAAATACCGTACTTATTTTAGTGTTGAAATTTGGCAATCACAATGCATGACAGGAGAGGACAACCAAATAAAACTTCATAGTTCTGACTAAACTTATGCAGCATACTGACTTGCGGTTTGAAACCCTAAGAACCTAGCTAGGGAAAAAGGGGCAAACTATGAAGGATAAAACATGTTGCTTTTGCTAGCTTTTCTTGCGGAAAAACCATATTCGTGGCAATGGAGACTGAATTGTGGTCCCTGATTTGACTGAACAATTTAATTTGATAGCTAGTTTTAGACTCTAAAAATCCTCATTACTTATTCGTAAACTTAGCTGAAATTCAAGGTCTTGATAGGTTGGAGTATTTGGAAAGGCTAGATATCTCTCGGTGCACTTCAATGGAAAGGCTATCCCTTCCAAAATCCAGAAGTATGAAGGAACCATATCTTGATGGGTGCAAGAAATTAGCTGAAATTCAAGGCCTCGATAGGTTGGAGTCCTTGGAAACACTGCATGTCTCTTGGTGCCTTTCAATTGAAAGGCTACTACTTCCAAAATCCGAGAGTCTGAAGAAATTAGATGCTAGAGACTGCAAAAACTTGGTCGAAATTCAAGGTCTTGATAGGTTGAAGTTTTTGGAAGAACTGAATATCATTGGATGCAAGTCACCCAAAACAATTCCAGAATTATCTGGAACTCGGATTTATCAATATTATGAGATTACAGATAGGGAAATGGAGGATGACTGGTACTATATGGATGACTCGGATGAGTAATATACTGGAATGATCTACATTTTCTAACGAAGGTACATAAAGTAGGTAATTGACCTATGCTCTTTTGAGATCTACTGCCCAATTTTCATTTGTATTTCCTGCTTGCAATATCTTTCAAGAGTTATGATCTTCTCATTATTATTTCCCGTTTGATAGTGTCACCATTGTTTTCTTACTTGAATTCAAGGAATCCAAGGGAGATGTTCATGGAAGTTAATGTGTGCTTTGGCAAAATGGTTCTTCTTATCATGCCAGTAGCGGAAATAAAAGATAAGGCTTTCAAAGCGCATCATTTGACATTAGTTTTCAAGTAAGATCCTTCATCCTATGCAGAAAAATAGAGATTCTCAACATTTGATTGATTTTGGAGTGCTGGAAGTACTGAAAAATTGACGTGTACAGGTTTTTGATAGCATGCCAAAGGTCATTGTATAGGTCAAAGAAAATGCTAAATGAAGGACCCTATATGGCGATCCTTCTGATGTGAGGTTTTAGTTTGCTCTATGCTCATCATGCAATTCATGACTGCATATTTCTAAGGTACACTCAAGAGTGAATTTACAATGCAAAAGGAGCATGTTGATAGGGCATCCCTTAGTATGCATATGCTTCTGACTTGGGATAAAATTTGTCCAACCATTGTGTTCCACCCAATCTATCTCACAGAACTGTCTTCATTAGTAGATTAAGATAATCATCTTAGTTTAGAAGTGCTAAATACAAGCACAAGCTCTTCACCTAGTGGTGTGGTCGTGAGTGAACTAGCAAACAGGGTAGGAGCAAAAACATCTTGAAATATTTGGATTAACTAAGAAAATTCGAATTCGAATTTTTCTACCCTATGCATCCATGTTCATTTGGTTCCACGATATACCTACTCCAAGCCTCCCAAAGAATGCATCTTGATGTTTGTAGAGTGGGTAAAGCCATCTTTCATATACCTGAACTATTGAGTCAGGCAATACATTAACTAGAATGTCTTTTGACATAATCTGCTATGCTGTGAAATGATTGCTTATATTGTGCATAAGCTCTTGTTAGTGCACGTACTTGCTGAAAAGAAAAACACATGAAGCATTTCCTTAAGTTTCATGAGGAAACTTTTGATTATCCTATACGCCATTTGGAGACTATCTTGCATTAATTCTAACGCATGAATAGCACATGATGATAAGGAAAAGAATCATACCATGTCCCACAAAAGCAAGCATCTTGAGTTGAATACACTATGCTAATTTGATCAAAGCTTCTGTGGTTAATGATATTAGAAGCCCCATTAGTTGGATCCAAAGAGTTCTAAAAGAATATCAAGTTTGACAAACAGAGTTCCATAAACTTCAGAGTATTAATAGTAGTCCATCAATGTTAGTTGCTAGATTGATTTCATCTTACTCATTGGCAGGATTCGATTATCATTCCACTGGTTGATGTTAATGCTGAAATATCCAAGAGAGCTTTCATAAGGCTATTCTAAAAGGAATCGAAATCATAGAAGGATCAGGAGTTCAACATTTCTTGAACTTCTCCGAACACTGACAATGCATCCTTGGAATGATAAAACGTTGTTTGCATTTTGTCAGGCCACATTTCTCTAGGCTCTTTGAGCTCTGTCCTTCACAAGCCCTCTTTCAGTTTGCATCCTTGCGATTTGTTCCAGCACTAGTGCTGTGTTTTAGGCTGTCCATAGAGCTTTAGTTATGGAAACTAACAAAGGACCACAGTGCGTCATGCTTCCGTTTCAACTTCAGTTCAAAAAACCACTGGCTTCTCAAGTTCGGCTCCCAGCGTTCTTTTGCGACCTAACGGGTGATCAACTCAATAGTTCCAACTCGATTTTGTGAAGTTTGCTCGATTTTTATTGGCAGGTGAAGATAGTGGAGTGGAAACTGGAGAAGTGTTTGCTGGCGATGGTCACAAAGGACTTAAAGTTGGTGCTTTGTCACTTCTATTGGCAGAGGTTGTGGACAGTCTCCTTGTCTTCAAAGTGAGAAAGTTGGTTAGCTTAATATTCCTTGAATACTGCATAGTATGGACAGCTTAGTATTTCCTTCATGTACTCTAGCAACTATTTTGGTAGGCCTTCACTGGGTTGTGCTATTCATTTGTGTGCCAGAGAATTCTAATACTATGGTGTGATGGAACTTGGTCATGCTTTAAATGTCAGAATGATATGATGTCAAGCCTAGTATTGTTTTCATGCACTCTGGCACCAAATTAGTTGCTAAACCGATGATGTGCGATTGTAAATGACTCCTGGTTTGTGGTTAGTTCTTCAATTCATGTCATCTTGCTACAGTTTTCATAAATACTTAGGAGCACTTCAAATAGATAAAGGTGGCTCAAGTTAGGGTGGTTTGTTGGTTGTCAATCGTGGTTTTTTTTTTTTTTTGGTCCAGCACTATTTTAATTGTCCACATGGTAACAAGGGTTAAAATTGATGGGTTGATTGTTGTTCCTCATTGGATTAGATGGTCTCACTTTTTGTAAGATAAAATGTAATTTCTTGCACTTTTTGCCTTGATGTATTCTGTCAGGTCAGGTTAAGTCAGCAAGACATCTTACACGCATTATTGTGCCACAGAATTAATGCAATTTGGAGGATTTAGGGACAATGAATATTTGCAAAGGACACTTGCAGGGAATTTCAACAGATGGAACAGACGTATTAGCAAAAGAATGCATCTTGATGTTTGTAGAGTTGGTAAAGCCATCTGTTATATACTAGAACTTTTGAGCCAAGCAAGACATTAGCAGAATGTCTTTTGACAATATCGGCCTTACTGTAGAATAATTACTTGTATTGTGCATAAGCTCTTGTTAGTTCATCTACCTGCTGAAAAGGAAAACTCAGATCACATTTCCATTAAGTTTCCTGAGGAAGCCTTTTGGTACCCTATATGCCATTTGAAAACTGTCTTGCATTAATTCTAATGTATGAATGGCACATAATGATAAAGGTAGAAAATCGTACTATGTCCAGCAAGCAACTTGAGTTGAATTCACTATGCTAATCTGGTCAAAGCTTCTATGGTCAATGATGTTAGCTACCCCATTAGTTGGATCCAAAGAGTTCAAAAAGAATATCAAGTTTGACAAATAGAGACTTGTAAATTTCTTCGTACTGTTAGTAGTTCATTTGATGTTAGTTGCTGGATTGATTTCATCTAACTCACTGGCAGGATTTGGTTATCATGGCACTGGTTGATGTAAGTGCTGTAATATCCAAGAGAGCTTTCGCAAGGCGCTTATAAAAGGAAACAAAATCATCAAAAGATGAGGAGCTCGGTGTTTGCTGGACTTCTTTAAACTCTAAGAATGCATCCTTGGAATGGTAAATGGTGTTTGCATGTTGTCATCCTTTTGGGTACACCAGTTAAAGTGTCCATTAAAATAAATAACTTGAATTTGGGAGGGGGAGATGGGGATGTCATTTATGCTAGATAGACTAGGTATGTCAGATGCAGAAATGCTTAATGCCCACATGGAGTTGGTAGGTTTAGGCCCTGTAGAATACCATCCTAATGTTGTCAAGCATCTATATAGTTTTCCGTAGATTTCTAATTTTGTTTCTCAAAATGTAACGCTTCTTCTAGCTCCTCTTCTTCCTCTTTTTTAATGATTGAGCGTTCCTTACAAGGAGATAGTCAATGTATGCTAGATTGTAGAGTATAGGCTATAAAGTTTCTCACATTTTGTACTACTTGAAGTAAATTTATCTTCTTCTGATTACAGAGGGGCATTTTGTCGCATCATTTTGACTAATTCAGTTCACTGGTGGGAGTTTAACTTACTTGTTGAGAGGATACCTCAAGCTATGCTACATACTTGTATGCCAATTTGGTCGAGAGGGATGGAGTAAGGAATAGAAAGAGGCGTAGAGACTGGGAGTGTAGAGGTTGCTGCATCCAAGTATCTTCAGTTATTATATGACTTTATCTCTTGGTAATTCAAATTCGTAAGAGCTTAGGATTAGATGCCTATCCTTGGCAGTTCTTGCTATCTATTCTCAATGGAAAAAATTTCAAGAGGAGGCTTTTTTTCCCCCTGAAACATATAATGCCTCATATTGTCTTCTGGATTTGGAGAACATGGTGTTGAGTGCACTATACTACTCGGGCCAACTCTTGAATGCTTTTTGTTGAGATGCTCAATTGTAGATAATTGTACCCTTGTGATCCTCACCTGAAGTAAGCTTTCATGGATCCACTCCACCTCGAGGTTTCAAAGCGGACAACACGATTCGTTTTTGGATTGAGATAATGGATGGGAGGCTACCAAAAAATTATAGATTCCTATAGATGACCTACTAGCCCAAAGAAATCCCACATGAAGTGACCGATGTCCCTCTTAGTTATCTTGCACCGTTATGACAGTTTTAATTTACTTAACAAATTTTGACTAACATTTCCTGTTTATTGTGTGTTCTCTATCTTCCCTTTTCTTCTATTCATTTTATTGTGAAGAGATAATTCATTATTCTCTCTCTCTCTGTTGTTTTTTTTTTTTTTTTGATGAACCCACTTTTCTTTGCACATTCATTGTGTATCGTCAATACTGGCCTCTTCATTATTCTAATCTACTCCAGGTAAACGTATAACATCATTATGCTGAAGTCCTGCTATCAAGGTTGTTGTCTTGGGACTTGAAGATGGTACAGTTTCATTGCATGATGTAGAAGTAAGTTTTCCATGCTATTGCTGAATGTTACCCTCATTACTTCTCAACAAGAAATTCCTTCTGCAAGAATCCTTTATCATCAAAATGTGTTCTTCTCTGATCTCTCATGAGAAATATTTTGAATTGCTCAAAAGCTGAATGATTCAATGCAAATAGCAAGCTTGCTTGATGAACATTTAGCTGTTGAGAGAGATGGCAATCGGTGTTTACCGGTCATGTTTGCCAATGTCGAGTAAATATGGATTGTTAGATAGGTCAATCTGAGCAGGATAAGCTTAACAAATCCTATTAGATCATTGAACATGGCCATTTGTTAAACAGATGAGCAAACTAGAAGAGATATATAGCCTAAATGAATTGTTTTTTTCACATGTTATACATTAATAATAGATTCAATATATATATGTACATTTTAGGACTTGAATCTAATTGATGTGGTTAATTGCATTCTTCTGTAGGATAGGAAATTGTCACCTTGCTGATGATGTTGTCATTGATGATTGAAAATGCTTCTAATGTCGATGACAAATTTCAGCATAGCATTTACAAAGGTGGAGCTCATTGTGAGGATCTACACTTTCAGTCGATGGTGTTAATAGAAACAGTCATATGTGACATGATCATTTTCATCAAATTAATAGTTTATTTTGAATATTGAAACTCAAATACGTTCAGTCGAATTAAAAAGGTTATGGTGTAGGTGACTCCTGAATGATGGAATGTGTATGTGCTTTAATCATATGGTTGTGGGTGGAAAAGTTCATAAATAATTGGTTATTTCATTAAGCTATAGCTGTTTAGTCACGAGTGCGATGGCTACGAATTGGTTGATACTACTACATTTCTTTCTTTGATACTTCCACAAATTTATTAACCATTATCTGATTCATGGACTATGTTTTGCTTGGAAGAGGGTTTGTTTTTACATAATACATAATGAATGTTATCTTACCAATCTAGCTTTCTTTACTTAACTATGGATATGTGGTGTGCTGCTTTTTAAATGCTAGTGCTTGCAGCACTTATACATGCTGTGGTACAATAGTTTCTAACATGGTATAAATATTAAGCAAAATGAAAAACTATTACTAGGCTTGAAGTCCCATGCGGCGGTTGTGCCGTGTCTCAACTGGGAAGAAGATGCCCAAGTGAACAATTATGCATCTTTCAACTTAAACGTTGATATGACTTCTTGATCTCGATTCTTAATAGACAATATTCCATTCTTCATATCTTACATGTTTTTTCTAATTTGCACTTAAGTTTCAAACTAAGAATCTTATTTCACTATCCAATAGCTTTAATATTTTCTACCTTGATATATCTTGTTCAGTTAGTAAGATGTCTTAACCTCAATATTGCATCAGAGAAACAATGCACAGAGTCAGAGAACTATTGCAGTTTGGAGGATTTGGGGACATCGAATAATTGCGAAGGACACTTGCAAAGGAATTTCAACAGATGGGACATAGGTATCAGCAAATGAGTTAGAAAACTGAAATGTGATAGAATCTTGTTTGCTTATAAAGTTCTTACTTGAATGTGTTGTTTATTGCTCTTTCGTTGTAGATTCTTCACATTAATGCTATATCTACTTTTTTCATTCATAAATATTCTTACAAATGCCTCAATGGAAAAATATAAACTATGGTATAAATCATTCCTGTTATCTGTTGTTTGCAGTGATTGCTTCTTCCCCCCTTAAAGTTTGGTCCTCATTGCTGATATGTGTATCAAATGTGAAATTCTGGATCTCTTCATATGCATGACAGGAGTTTAAGTATGATTATCTGGGCTCAAAATTGATTTCTATAAACATTGCAATCATTTAATAAAAAGCTTTTGCTTTTAGGTTTAGCCAACTCTTCAATTATTTGAGCTGAAATAACCATTTCTTGTATGGCTAGTTTAGAACTTATTGTTAATAGGGTCTTATGTAGATATTTCTATCCAAATGCCTATTACCATAAAGTTGTACCTATATTTTTCATTTCTTTGCCCGAGTGATCAGAACCTTCAGACTATAATGAGAGAAAGAGAAGGACACCATTAAGGGTTCGGGGTTGTCTTCTGGAGGTTATCCTCAACAATGGTTTTTCAATTACCCTCCATCTAATAGTCTATTTTTTCGTATTTGATCTCAAGTTTGATCACTTGACAATGTACACGGAAGCTTTAGTTGGGTGATCTTATCGGATTGGGCTCTCTATTTAGCTTGTTACCCTTGTGTATAGAAATACCGATCTCACCTTTCCTAATTAAAACCTAATTTGATCATCACACTTTGAAGGAAGCTGCCCAGATGCCTTTCTCTTCTATTTTGAAAAAGAAACTTTGTAAGAATTTATTATCACTATTCCCTCTTACGTTAGTTTCAACATCCATCGGATACATTCCCAATTCACTGTCCTTGTATGGGGTATATACCTTTAATTTGAAACTACATGTATGATCCAGATATCCACATGTGTAGAGCAGAACTACTTTTTCGTGCTATTCATTTCTCTATGTGGCTCTATAGGATGGCTCTGGATTTGCTTATATATGACTTCTTGATCTCAATTCTTAATGAACAATATTTTATTCTTCATATCTTATATGTTATTTCTAATTTTTTGTTTGCAGTTAAGTTTCAAACTTGAAGTCTTATTTCAAAGTCCAACGGCTTTAATATGGGTTTATGGAAGACTTTCGAGATCATCAAAGGATTGGGGGCTCAATGTTTCTTGAACTTCTCCAAACTCTGACAACGCATCCTTGGAATGGCAAAGGATGCTTGGATATTATCATCGCACATTTCCCTAATTATTTTTTATAGAAGCTTTGTAGAGCTGAAACTGTGCGTTAACTTAAGAGGTTTCCAAAATACTGAAAGTCTAGCCAACTTGTTTGATATAATGGTTGACAAATTAGACGGTTGTTTTTTAAGTTAATATCATACTTGACACCTGTATGCAAGTCTATTGGAGTCATTGTTCAAAGAGAGTTCTTTGTGGTTCGGGTTTTGATCTTCATGTTAAAGTGGAAGCAATTCGATGCTTGCCTTCCAAAGTTTGTTGGGTTGATAAATAACTCAGAGATTCTACCTATGGGAAGCCTATCAGGTCAAAGGTCTTGGAATCAAAGTTTTGCAACAATGAGATCTTATTCCTATTGGTGGAGGATTGTTGGCTGCATCGGCCTCTGTGGGGCTCAGCTAACATAACATGAAAGAAAAAGAAAAAGGCCAAAAGGTCAAAAGAAAAAAGAAAGGGAGGAGCCGTTCGTGGAGTGAAGAGTGTAGAGAGGAGGGAAGGGGGAGAGAGAGAGAGAGAGAGAGAGAGAGTTTCCCAAGAAGAACTCAGGAGAAAAAGGAAAAGGGAAAGAGAGAGAGAGAGAGAGAGTTTCCCAAGAAGAACACACGAGAAGAAAAAAGGGGAAGTGAGTTTCCAAGTCCCGGATCGAAGGTCAACCGTTGTCAAAATTAGCTCAATTTTCAGTTTATTGTTTGATAAAATCGAGACTATTAATTGATTAGTTTCACTCATTGAAAATCTTCTCTAGATTCTCTCTCGTTTTTTTCAATTGCGATTAAGGTTTCTTGCTCTATTTGTATTACTCCATCTCCGTAATGATGAAATACTACTGCAATGTAGATGTTACTATTCTTGATAATTAGTGAAAGTTTTTAAGCAATCCATGGTTTTTTGTTCCCCGCATTGAGTTTTCGATGTAAAAATCTTCGTATTATTGTTGCCTTGTTTCTTTAACATTTCAGCATTATATTTACTTATTTTGAGATTTATTGTTGGAAAACACTACCATTTATTGCTAAGGTTAATTCCATTTTGGTCAATTTAGTTTTAGGAAGAAATTGATCATGGATCGATTTAGTCCATAGTGAATCATTACCCAATTCTCCCCAATAACATCGTTGTTGGAACCGAAGTAGAAAATGTTTCTAGTGTGAAAAACAAGGTCACTAGAGCCCAATTGATGTGCATTTGAGATTGTGCTTCTATTGGGATGTCGAAACTTGACTGATGTTGGTTTAGCTTTGTAACAAAGATTCAGCTCTAATAAAAGAAAAAAAAAAGACCCAAATAGTCTATGAACTTTTGCCAAACGTGTAATGCCATCCATAAACTTTTCATTAATTTAATGTTCAATCTAATCCCTAAGATATATAAAAAAGTTCAATATCGTCCTTTCATTAATTCAAATTTAATGAAATTTGTTGATGTGGTTTCCAATCTGTTATGATTTTGATCAATTTGATAACAAATGTATGAAAAAAGTGGCTACTATGGTTATAATTAAACCAAACACTCTGGATCCGACTTGTTCCAAAATCACGTATTTATGATGAATGGGCCCAGACAAGAAGTTCCATTTAGGATATGGCACGATTCGACCGAGCTCGGCCAACCCATCAATCAAATGAGTCTGCCTTCACTCCTGTAATCTTGTTTCTATCTCTTATTTACTCTCTTGCCCATTCCTCTTCTACAATTTTGTCCACATGATTTCGAACTTTAGTGGACTCGATTCGACCGAGCTCGGCCAACCCATCAATCAAATGAGTCTACCTTCACTCCTGTAATCTTGTTTCTATCTCTTATTTACTCTCTTGCCCATTCCTCTTCTACAATTTTCTCCACATGATTTCGAACTTTAGTGGACTCTCTCTCTCTCTCTCTCTCTCTCTCTCTCTCTCTCTCTCTCTCTCTCTCTCTCTCTTTCTCTCTCACTTTTCCATTCTTTGTCTCGCTCTTCAGCTCTATCCTCTCTTAACTAGCCTCAAGCCTTCCTCTCAGTCTTTCGAGCTCTATCCTTCACAAGCTCTCTTTTAGCTTGCATTTTCCATCAATGCTTCTATACACTCCTCGCGATTTGTTCCAGCCTTAGCATTGTGTTTTTCGGGGGCTTGCAGAGCTTTTAGCTATGGAGGTTGATGAAGGATTGCAATGCGTGCTTCCGTTTCAGCTTCAATTCAATAAACCAATGTTTTCTCAGGTTCAGCCCTTGGTCGGCATTCTTTTGCAAGCTAATGGACGATTGACTCAGTTGTTCCAACTCAATTTTGTGAAGTTTGCTCAATTTGCTCAACTTGTAAGGTTTGACGTTTGGCAGCAATCCTCTTTTTGAAAGATATACTCTGGCTTTCGGAGATGCTTAGGTAAGTTAGCTTCAAGTTTCTTCAAGGTTCATCGCAAGTTAAAATATAACTTTCATTTTGTTAAAAAAAATCAAATGGTGCCTGTTTTGATTGGCTTCTCTTGTGATGACAATTGCGGCACTAATTCTCCTGGCCTTCATTGTAATCCTCTTTAGTTTTCATTTTTTATGAGAGTGCTGCTATTTCAACTAACAAGAAGAATCACAGTGAGGTTTAAACTATTCTAACCTTCTTAGTGCGGAAAACACCGTGTCACTTGCAATGACAACAAAATGAGGAGTGAGAATCTTTAATAGTGGATTGTTAGCTTCAACAGGCCAACATCTTTCAATCTTATGCTCTTTCAAGTTTCTCAATTAAATGTAAGTACTCAAGAGCAAGGCCTCCTATCAAAATCTTCTTGATCACATCATCACTCTCCTTAATCTGGCATATGGACAACGACTTGAGCAAAGTCTAGTCAATCCTTGATTGTCTATCTTTGCTACCACTTGTTGAGAGGAAAAGTACTAAAAAAGTTTACATATTATATTGGTACCAATTCAATCATAATCCTTTCATTTTGATCAATTTAGCCCACATTTTTTTTTACCTTAGTATCAATTCAATTTATCAGGTCAACTTAAATTGGAAATTGCTAACTTGAATGTCGGCCGGCCAATCAACGTTGATATGGACATTTTAATAATGTTTTAATTAATTTTTTGAATTTATTGATTTCTTTTTCTTTTTTTTTTCCATTCCCTTTTCTCTTCGCCGATGACCATCACTAGCCACTTATCATAGCCATGACTGGCAAGGTTCGGCCTCGTTGAATCATGCCTAGGCGAGGGCAAGTGTCGGCCCTCACCAAATTTGGCGAGGCCGATCAAAGCATTTTGAGCAAGAAACTATGGACAATTGCAGACTCATTATAACATGCAATAAATTTTAGAAAATGATGATAAACATGCCCAACTTATACAAATAAATAAACATCTATCTACAGCTTAGTTTTCTAGGAAAGACAATTTTTATCACATTATTGTCTGTGATCAATGCAATATATTGAGTAGTGGAAAACTGTCATTTATGTGAATCCTACAAGGGGGGGCGTACAATTATTGTTTTAACTGGTGCTCTATTTTAAGGAGAACAAGTTACACAGTTACTTTTGGAAAACATTCTTAGTACTCTATTGTTTCTAATTAAATAATCTAAATATAATATAAAATATAGTTGATTAATAAAAGCCCTCATCCTTCTACCCACAAGACTGCACTAATAACTAGCCCTAATACCCATTGGATCATCCTCTTAGAAAACATTCCAATAGAGTCTTAGCCATTCCTTCTACTTTGCAATCCCATAAAAGTGTCACACCAAATGCTTAAAGTCCATGAGAGCATGCAATCTAAAATAACTTAGGCATGAGGAACTAAATGCTGAAATAGGCCAAAAGCATCAACAAGGTCCAGTAATTTTTTGCTTTGTTTAGACTCCATTTGTTTCATGAAAAATAATTTTTGAGAAAACGTTTTCTAAATTTTCCGACGAAAACATTTTCCATGAAGAGAAAAAAAAAATCTTCTAAACAAAGGAAAAATGTTTTTCACTTTTGAAAAATGGAAAACATTTTCTACACTTGATCTCTCTTATCTCACACCCTTATAAGCCCTCACTTCCTCTCTTTCTTTCTTTTTTTAATTCGTTTTTTTCTTTTTTTTCTCTCTTCTTCTTTTTTTTATTATGTTTTTTTCTTTTTTCTTTTTTAAAATTGAGGTTTAATCCTTCTTCTTGCTCTTCCTTTTTCTTTTTCTTCTTCCTTGGCTAGTTGCTAGCTGCCGAGCCTCACCCAAGGCCAAATCTGGCCAGGATGAGGCTCGAGCTCTCCGGATTTGGCAAGCCATGAGCTCATCGGCCTTGGTGGAGCTCGGGCTCGCTTGGATCGACTAAGCCTTGAGCTCGCCGAATCTGATGATTGTGTCTTGGTCAATTGTTGAGCAGCTGACCACATTGAGGCATGCAGCGGTGAAGGAAGGAGGAGGAAGACAAAAGGAGGGAGGAAAAGAAAAAGGAAAAAATAAAATTTTAAAAATAATAATAATTCGATTTTAAAAATAAAAATAATTAAAAATTCAATTTTTAAAAATAGATAAAAATTAAAATTAATTTTTTTGGTCAATTAAAAATATTAAAAATTATTTTTTTGACATTTTTCCCCAAAAATCAAATTAGATAACAAATAATGAAAAATATTTTTCACTTAAATTTCAAATTATAGCCGAACACTAGAAAACATAGTCATTTTCTTGGGAAATGACTTCCTACACTTTCTAGAAAATATTTTTCGAAAACGTAATATTTTCGGCGAAATGAATGGACTCTGAGTTTAAGGTCTTTTGTATGACTTTACGTGATCACGAATCCTTCAAAAAGTGCCTCTTATGGTTTATTTGTATTTTTCTTTTTCCAATGCATAGGAAAAATTGAAGAAAAGACAATTTACCGTATCATAAAATCGAAATATATTGGAAGACTAATTAGGAAGGAAGGCAACCGAGAGAGGGAGAGAGAGAGAGAGATTGAGAGCGAGGAGCCCTCCGGCAGTCCGGTCACGCCCGAAACCCGTCCGACGACTCCCCACCGCGCTCTTAAGCCCGCATCTCCCGTTCCCCGCGCTAAGTCTTCGGTAGGTCAAGTTCCTTTCTTTTTTTTTCTTCTTTTTTTTTTCCCACTTTTAGTGAAACGAGCCGTTTTTCCGAGGATCCTGGCTCGGAGGCGTGCGAGGCGACCGGACGTGGTCCGATCTATCGAACTCGCCCTCCATTCGCCGTCGCCGAGCCGGGTAGGGACTCTCGGCCGACGCCTCCTCTGTTCGTGCCCCTGTCTTGCCCCGTTTTGGGCTCGCCGGACCAGGCTTTGTCCTTGTCTGGTTCACGCGAGCACCGGCCCCCTTCGTCTGTGCGCCGCTGTTTTGGATCGCTGTCTGTCAATTATCGCGAGTTCCGGCGCGAGTTGGTGGTCGGTTTGCCCCCTTTTAGCCAGTGTGCTTCAACCGTTCGACGAAATGCCTGAACCTAACCCCGTTTGGTTTAATCTCGACTGTCGAGTTATCCAAAGTGGGCAACATGAATACGTGCGGGGCGGTGTAATCTGTCCTATGATCAGCAAGTACATTTTCGGTGAGCTTTAACGGTGGTGGGTTCTCGTGTTCTGTTCGTTTGGAAGGAGGAATTGAGAGGCGACGGCAGATCGGGGGACTGCAGTAGAGAGAGAGAGAGAGAGAGAGAGAGAGAATGGCGGGGAAGTGGGCTTAGTTAGGATGTAGGTTAAATTTGGGTTTGGATTTTGGGCTAAACTAGAGTTTATTGGGCTCGGGTTTAAGCCAATATCGCAGCCCATATTGGGACCGGGCCCCAAGGCTGGGCCCGTAATCAAATTCACTCTGCTTCCTCAATAGTCAAATTCTCTCCCGCCTGTTCTTCCTCTTTTGTAATCTTCTCTGCAAAATTCTTAGGCTCCAGTGCACTTGGTTACTCGCTCTTCTCTTCCATCGGGCTTTCTTCTAGGGTTTTCGGGCTCTACCCTCCACCACTAGCTCTCCCTCTCAGTTCGCATTTGCCACCGGACGCTTTGGCTGCTCCCGGAGCTTTTTCAGCTATGGAGACCGACCAAGGGTCGCAGCACGTGCTTCCCTTTCAGCTTCAGTTCGACAAGCCGCTGGCTTCTCAGGTTTGGCTCCCGTTTCGGCCTTCTTTTGTGACCTGATAATGGGCGGGTCGATTTGATTGTTTTGCCATTCGGTTTTTTGTGAGGTTTTTGATCGAAGATGGTGGAGTGGAATCCGGAGAAGGATTTGCTGGCGATGGTCACGGAGGACTCGAAGGTGGGTGCTTCATCGCTTCAATTGGCAGAAACTGTGGACAATCTCTCCTGGTAATTGCTTTGACTCGAGAAAGTTCTCCTCTTTTTTATTTTTTATTCAGCATGTTCGTTTCTTCAATGATGGCTTGGTGTGTGCCCTTTGAGTCGTTGGCCTTATTCCCCCTTTGCTTTTCCTTAATTTTGCTATGAGCCTTTTCCCCAAATAAATCACTTAAATTGCCAATCCAGTTCCAATTGCGTTTGATGGAGATTTAGTCAATATAGAGGTGAAGTGCTTGAAAGTCTAAATGAGAATGTGATGTCGAACAAAGGAGTTGGTGTTTTACACGAAAATGAAGAGTGAATGATGGTAATGGGAGGGAAAATGTGGATATGACATAGTTGCAAATAAAGAATCCCAAGCTGATACTAGTTGAATGAAGCGATTTTTATTTACAGGAATGACAGATTCCTATAAACGTCTGGATAAGATTGGTGCCTTAGGAGATTTCCATAACATAACGAACAATCATCTATCAACTGGAAGGGTAGCCTACTCCTGTATTGCCATCTTGTTGCCTTTTTTGGTACACCGGTCAAAGTGTTTATGAAGATAAACAACTCGAATTTGAGGGAATGTCGTTTATGCTAGATAGACTAGTTATGTCAGATGTAGAAATGCTTGATGCCCACTTGCAGCTGGCAAGTTTAACCCTTGCAAAGTACCATCACGACGACGCCAGGCATCTATATAGTTTTCCTTTGATTTCTGTTGGTGACTCGCACGGTATAATATTACTTCTGGCTACTTTTCTTATACTGGTTGAGCGTTCCTTACAAGGGGGGATTTAATATAGGCTGGAAAGTTTCACATTTTGAGCATGCATCCCTCATAATTGCAAGAGTCAAATCTTTGTATCAATGAATGATATTCAACTAATTTTACCTACTAATAGCACTATTTGAGCCTAGGAGAAGTTAAGACTTATTTATGCTACCAATTCTTCTCCTTGGTTTCAATGTAGTAAGTGAAACTCTACTTTCTTATGGTATTATTACTGTTGACAAGCTAAAATTGAGAATGAAAACTCAGTTATCAAAAGAAAATGAGCAGATAAAATAACTGGCAAGTGCTTGGATGATAGTGAATCAAGCCTACATTGATCTCATCCGTGATGCTTGACCTTGGTTTTGAGAGCCTCTTGTTCACAACAATTTGTTCATGTACTTAGATGTGGGAATTTGTTAGTTTATATTTTATTTTATTTTTTACCAACTATTTTTCCAATTAGGTCGCCATTTTTTTTTTAAGCTAAGTACCATTTTTTGGCAGAGTAATGCTAAAGATGTTAAGTCCTGGTAAATGAAAATGGTTTACTAACTCACATGCGAAATAGATTCGTATTAGGTGTTTGTAATATACTTACCTAAATACTTGGATTTTACCACTTCAAACGAGTTTTGTATGCTAGTCTATGTATCCTTAGTATTTTTCTGTTTTGGGAATGTGTTGGTATCTCTTTGGATCTGAGGTTTCTCTTGAACTTTTTAGATCTTGACTTTAGGTTGAAGAGGCACCCTTTTGTCACAATAATCTTACTTGTAAAAGGAACCGCAATTGTGAGTTAAGGGAGTGTTTTTGAGCTCAATAAAAACATGCTATGTGGATGATGGTATGCTGATTAACACAAAATCATATGTGAGATGTTGTGATATAGAGTAATTGGATTAACTTAAAAATCCTCAGAAAAGTGTTAAGTTTCTTTTAATAGATCAAAAGTTCAACTATAGCGCACCAAGGGTGCAAACCCATATAAGAAAAGAGCCCAAAAATTAAAGCCATGCACAGAACAATTTCAAAACCAAAATCGAGCTCAAATTCAAGGTAACTCATCGACTATATTATGCAAGGCAATTACATCCGTATGCAATCTCCACTATACGCCAAAAGAGTACGACTCGAAGCCAAAGCTCTCTTGTTCAGCTCTTTCCAAATGACCCTAGAAAGAGAGAGAGGAATTGTGTTAAATCCTTCTTTTTTTTGGGCACTACAAACGAATGGCCAGCCAAGCTCAGAGTTCTTGCTCCATAAAAGCACCAATAACCCAAAGATAATTCGGCGCAATCATGGGAAACTATCCAATCCATTCTATTCCATGAACGGTGAAGGAGGAGATGCCGCACGGATTCTGCCTTCCCCCGCGGAGGAAGCGCCTGTGAACCGGTATTTTGCCTCTTTGTTTTAGGTTATCTAAAGTGAGGATTCATTCCCAATTTGCTTCCCAAGCAAAAAGAGGAACTCTAATCAAAACCCTCACTTTCCGGATCACTTCCCATGGAAAATCCATTCTACCACCGACAACCTCCCCTATCGAGCAGCTAGTAGCGAGACTTTATTGGAAAGATTGCATCTAGGGTAGGACCAGCCATGGCAAAGACTCGAGAGTCTTTGATTGGCGTCTTCCATTGCTCTTGATGTTAATGACCATCTTGTCTAGCGGGAGTGCATCCCTTGGTAAAAGCAGTATTGGCGAGGCAAGCTTACATCCGTTGCCGTCAAAAGAACGAGCTAGGAACCTAGCAATCTCCATGCTCTTCAGACATGGTTCCACGCACGTGAATTTTGGCGGTGGGCAAAATTCCTCTGCCTCTCGCAGATAAGAGGAATGGCCGGATCAAACATGTCTTGCACATTTATTGGTAACAATACTTAGTGATCCATTCAATGTGTGGATGAGGATAATAATAGACACATCAACTAGAGAATGATTCCGTATGATCAAGTTCGATATCCAATCATCACAAAGTGGAAAAAAAAAATGGTGCATGAAAAGATGCCGATGTGAATAATTCATTAGCATATATATATTTTTTAATTCAAAAGTAAATGAGAATGATCACATTGCTTTTTTCCAAATTACAACTTCAAAAACTAAATCCACCGCCACATTCACATCAATGTGATGTCCCATGAGTCCTCCAACGCTTCCATACCAGCTTTGCTGGAATAGAGCCAAGCCTTCTACCGTCAGGCCACTTCGTTTTGTTGGGGTGTGCAATGAGATAACTATTGAGCATATGGCCTGAATTAGACGATATCGTTTTTTAAACTAACTTGAACATCAAGCCATATACAACATTATTTGTAAATTGGTGTGAATTAAGGCTCTCTTTGTTCTGCGAAAAGATGAATGATTTGGAAAAAAAAAAAAAAACATCTTCCTAAAAATGATCGGTTATATTATTTGAAATAATTGACCAATGAAATGTCTCAATTATCCAAGCATTGTCATGCACGGTAAATTTTTTTTGCAATTGTTCATTTCTGTAACTATAAGAGTAATTATTTTTTGAAAAATATTTTCCAAATCATTCGTTTCCGCGAAGGATTCGATTGGCTATTCAATACAGGTCACTTTTTTTAAATTGATTTTCGCTTCATCTTTTCAATCTGAAATCGAGAGTGATGAACATGTATCACATTGGCTAATAGATAAAAGTGTAGCAATTTTTATGTCGCTGACCTCATATGATCTTAACACACAAGTGTGTATGCGAGCTATATGCAGTCCGAAAATTGAACACATGAATGGACAAATCACTCAATCCGCGCATAACTTATAGATTTTCCTCATTTCTTTTTAATTAGCGACGATGCATGTTAGCATGCAGGAGCAAGTCGTTTTTGTCTACAGCAGCAAAACCCACCTGATCGAAATTCTTGTTCACGACAAGAAAAATAAAGGCTTGTAAAAAGCAATAGGATTTCGTAAAAGAAATGCCTAAACGCTTAGTCATACGAGAAAATTTACGATTATTTTTCAATGCGCTGCTTTTCTATTTCATTTTTTCATCTTTTTTTTTTTGATGTGCTGTTCCGTTTGTAGTTTTTTCTTTTATTTATTTTGAGAATTTTTGCGATTTTATTTCTGGATAATTTGTAGAGCAATAATCAAAAGTTCATGTCGGGCATGAGCATTGCAAAAAATGAATATGGCTCATTCTTATCAAATCTTCATTTGCTTAGCAAAAAGGAGACAAGGTAAAAAGAAACTCCTTGATTCCCTCCGTTCTCATAACGAATTTCAAAGAACGAACTATTATGTGCCCTTTGAATACTACCGACTATTAGTCCGATCAATCGTTGCCGTATTAAGCGTTATGAACCTTCTTCCATTGGAATAACAAAGATTATAACAAAGTACAGTGCTTTTCAAAACTAGTCAGTAGACGATCATGGACCCGTTTGGTTCGGCTTTGGGGAAATGCCCTTGGGAGAATGCAAATACCTTTGAGGTAAATGGGTTTTCTGAAATGTTACACAGTTTGGTAAATTGTAGTCTCAAATAACATTGAAAATAACTTTAGCATAATTACCGTTTGGCAAAACTCACATTTGTAATGGGCTTTTGTTATTTTTTTTTTAATCTAAAAATCAAATTCGGCGACCGGCGGCCGGCTAACCGCTGGCAACTAGATCTTATTGCCTGAGGTCATGACCTCAGGTGATGCCACCTGGGGGCGCAACCTCAGGCGATGCCATCATCTAAGGTCGTAGAGGCCAAATTTGGCGCGATGCCGTCATCTAAGGTCACCTAAGGTTGCGACCTCAGGTGGCGTCGCCTAAGGTCCGCGCAACCCAAGCGACGCCGCCTGGGTCATGAGTCACGCCACCCTAGGCGGTGGTCATTGGGGATGCGCGACCCCCAAGCAGCGATGGCGGCTGCTAAAGAAGCCCAACTCTCAGGCGGGGAAGAAGAAGACAAATGGGGAAAAAGATGGGCGGAGAAGAAGAAGACGAATGGGGAATAAGATGAACAGTGACACGGTGAACAGTGAAATTGCATCTCCAAAATGTCGAATGCTCAAAGCAGATCCGGACCAGCATTTGGCTTTCAGCATTGGGAATGCTGATATTTGGCAAATGAGCTTTCAAAAATGTTTGCCAAAGCAAAAAATATTTTCCCCAAGGGGCTTTGGGAGCCCAAAGCCCCTTGGGAAAGCCGAACCAAACGGGACCATATGCATTCTAAAGATTTCTCGACCCATTCGGTACAAAAAATGGAAGGTGCGAAATAAAAACCGAACATAATGGAGAAATGAAACGAAATGGAAAGAGGAATAGAGACGAACGAGGGTTAACCTATTAATTCAGAAGATTCATATTCCTATGTGAAACATGTCCTTAAAAGAAAGTAAGTGAGGACAAAAGGAAAAAAAAAATTAGCAAGTGCACCTGGGATCCGATAAAAATTTCAATTTTCAATTTTAGAGAAAAAAAAAAGAAAAAGAAAGGAAGACTCGCCCCTTCCCCCCGCCTCCGACTATTAGACCGAGCGTAACAGCTCTGTTCTAGCGGAGCTGGTGGCTACAGTCCTCGGGTTGCTTGATGTAGATTGACGAAGGAGGGTCGCCGGCGCGTGCTTCCGTTTCAGCTTTAAGTTTCGACGAACCGCTTTGTTTTCTCAAGTTTAGCTCCCGATCACCGGTTTTGTGAGGTTTTGGCTCGATTTCTTCTAATTGGAAGGTGAGGATGGCATGAGTGGAATCCGGAGAAGGGTTTGCTGGTGATGGTCACGGAGGACTCGAAGGTTTTTAAGATGTCTATCCTAGGTTTTGGCTCGATTTCTTGTGTTCGAGCCAATGTAATTTAAGATGTGATGAAAACAATTGGTCTGTTATTTTTAAGCTCATGAGATGCCTACTTGATTGTAGCAAAGCAAACATCTTAGGTTGACTTGTTTGACCTAAGAAGAGGAAGCCGAAGCTCTCTTCTACAATTTTCTTTCTCAGAACCAAGTGTCTGAATATGGGAGTGTTCGGTTGCAAAAACACTGCAGCAGATAAAAGAATGACAACTTTTTGTAGTGTTTGTTATCACGAAATGTTCGCAAAAATGCAACTTCATGTACATTTCCAGCCGACATTTAAGGGTTTTAATTTATTCTTCTTTTTTCGCATTTTTTTGGGCCTCTTGCCTATCAAATAATTGAGCTATTCTCACCTTCAATGCCGGTTTGATAAATCTTTTCAACCCGATCTCTTATCAACAAACCACGTACTCAAATAATATCAATTATCGTCTATGTGTTGATAGATCATAAGAGCAGCTTATATAGTAAATTTATCATCTATATGTTGGAGCAGTTTATACAGTAACTTTGACACATTAATAATTCTAAAGATAATAGTAAGTGTACTCAAATGACAGTGATAATTTCTCAAAGGAGTTAGTAACTTGAACAAGTTGAGAAGTTGTGTAAATGAATATTATTAAATTATTAGAATAGTTGGCAATTTTGATAAAATCAAGCGAACATTCATATCGATTAAATAAAAGTTGGTAATTTCCCATAAGAGTTAGTAAGTGCATCTTGGTAACTTTAACAAAGAAATGTTGGTAAGTTATTGAAACCAAATAGTTGACAATTTTAAACAATCAAATAACATTTGGTATAATGACTCAAATAAGAGTCCACAATTTCTTGCAAGGGTTAGTAAATTTAACACGCCAATAAACTCCGTAAATAAATGTTTGTAAAAAATTATTAAAACCAGTGAAAATTTGGAAAAAAAAATTGAGTAAATAGTTGGTAATTTAGAAGTTAGTAAAGCTAAAATTAGTTAGTAACTTACCCATTGAAAAGCTGGTAAATTATCCAAATCAAGAGAAGTAATATCCCACAAGAGCTAGTAACTTTAACAAATAAATGTGGCTAATTTAGTGGCGCAATCAATAATATCGAAACAATACAATAAATGCCAGTAAATAGACCCAAATTGGAGCCTGTAATTTTCTATTGAAGTAAGTGATGAGTACGTACACCCCTGCAAAACCAACTCAATCACGCCCCTGCACGTTACTAAAAAAGAATAGTAACAAAGGAAAAAGTAAAAAGGTAGATGAAAAGTAGATAAAGTGGGGCGCAATCCCCCGCAACAATTAGCAATTAGCTAGCAAAAGGGAGGTTCGAATCCTCACCTCATTCTCGCGTGGGGCCCCCACCACCCTCACCGGACACGTCAATATCATTCATTCCTTTTGGATATATCTTTTCACCCTTCATCTTTGATGCCTGGCTTCTCATTCCCAGAGCTCCCACCTTCAGTGACTTGTAATGAATCTTCATGCCTACGAATTAATATCTAACGCTTCACTGAACCAGAAACATTCAAGACCTTACGTTCAAAAGTACTCCTACACCACCGTCACCCATTCTCGCTCTTCACCGGACCACCGCCTCCGACCATCAGCTAACCATTGGGCTGGCCATTACATTCACAAAACGTAGGGAACAAAAACAGTGATACAATTGGATAAAGCAACCAGAATACTCGAGCCTAAAAATTAACCCTTGGACCATCGGTTTTTGAGTGGCTCCTCATCGATGACCGTCATTGATTGCAACAGGAAGGCCTGATTTATCAATGGCATAACTAGGTTGCGACGGGCACTCGCAACCGGTGACTGGAACCTTTATGATTGTCTATGAACAGAACAACGACCGGCGAGAGAGTCTCCAGACGAGATATGGGCTCTTCGGTTTTCACGGTGAGGAAGGCAGGGAGCAATAGTGGAGCAGGAAATGGCGGCTCGGCAGCTATGGCGACTAATGGCGTGGAGGGGAATGATGGAGAGGCTCATTGACCATCTATCTTGTGCCGCCTCCCACCTTGAACGTAAAAAGAAGATTGGGAAAAGATTACTTTTTATTTTCCCAATGGATTTTGGGTTGTCGCGCCTAAATCGAATGTCTAAAAAAGATCAAGACTAGTGAAACGATAATTTCTTTTTCCGGTCAAAGGTCGATACTTTGGTTTGACCAACAAAGTGATGCTAATCAAATTCTTTTTAGTCAAGAAACGAATCTTGCCGCAATCCGAGATCTTGAGTCTCGAATTTTTTAAATTTTAACCGTCGGGAGGATTCAAAGGTCAATAATAATATATAATAAAAAAATATTACGATAAGCATTGGTATTTTCTTAAAAGTTTTGGTAACTTACGAAAATATCAATGACTGAATAAGTTATAGGTCAGCATTTCGTTATCAGATGGTTTTGTTATTTACCAATGTTATTCGCATTTTATGTACATAGAACAATCTTTGGATGTTTACGCAATAGAATCTTCCTTTATGTTATGAACTCTTTTCCTGGTATCTTTCGAAGCCAAGCTGATACCGCTTTCAGTTTAGTTGGATTTGGTTTCACTTTCAAAAAGTTATGATTGACAGCCCTATTTTTTTTTTTTTTTCTATATGGAGGATGAATCAACCTATTCCACACAAACTAAGAAAAGTCATCATCTTCATAAAAATTGAATTTCCAACTTTTGCAATGGAGAACATATTTAATTAGCAGTTTTTGTCTCGCATAGGAAACAAAATATCGGATACTGACTATGCTAGTTATTCGGCGTTCGAAGGGATTGCCCAGGAGCTTAGACAATACCCAGTGCTATCATTTGGTTGGTAGCACGGTAGGGCTCAAGCATCCGGTCCTCTCCAAATAACTTTGCCACACGTCCACAATGCCTCTTAACACGGCTGTGACTTAGTTTAATCTCCATGCTTCGATCCAAATCCGAGTTGGTAAAACTTGAGCCATAAGCTCAACAACCTTAATTACTAGTATCATGGAGTTGCCATCTAAATGGAGATGCACATTGTGGATGCAATATTCTTGTAGATGGTGGTGAGCCGAGGAAAGTCTTCTCTGGTTGCATTTCTTTTAGCCAATTTGAAAATAAGAGAACATGTCCATCCTAGACCAGCAAACTTCATGAATTGCTTGGGTTATCATTCCTTGCGTTCATGTCAATGTAAGTCAAGACGTTGAAACATTCATCTCCTACTTTTCGAGCTCATGAGATATCATACTTTGATCATGAATGTAATTTAAGCTAAAGAATTATCTCATAAAATTTATTTATGGTTAATTTTTATTTTATTTTGTTTTTTGATAGATGTTTGCAGATGTTTGCAAAGTTTCACTAGTTATTTATGTCTACCACTATGTAAGTCCAGCACTCGAGTGTAATATAACAAATCAAGTGGACTCGAGCAACCATTTACTTTCACGGGCTCAAGCTTGCTTATGTATGCCTACTCGATCTTGGTCATACTCAATTATTATAAGAATGATGATTTTTTAGATGTCGGACGAGCTTGGATTAAAAAATTAAGGTTTGATACCGGGCGATTCAAGACGTCTGAGCTCCATCATCATGGGCTCGTAGATGTATTAAAAGGGGTGGGAAAGTGGTTGCCTCTCCATCGAGCGACACATGTCGCTCTACCGCAAGCCAGAAACTTAAGTCCCATCATCATGATCCGTCTGGACCACTGCCCCGGACCTCTTCTTCTCCTTCTGCTGGCGGAACGCCTCCCCGTCTGTGGACAGCGTATTGATCCTCTAGGTGTCACCCAAGGTGAGGAATCCCACACCCACGTCAATTTTCTCGACCGTTGCGCGCCCGAGCTTAGTCCTTGGCTTCGCTTTGTTGTCGACCACCATGTCGAGGACCTCTCAGTCGATGCGACTAAGAGGTTGTGCGAGATGGCCATCCATTTCGCAGTACCGCTGCTCCTTTGTGGATGCTCTTCGTCGGTGAAGCTGCATTTAAGACTCTGTAGCTTCTCGTTTAGTAGGAGTGTCATTGGGAATAATCTCAAGTTCCTATCCATATGCAGCTCGGAGATCACGGATAAGGTGATGCATGACATGTTGAAGGGCAATCCTGTTCTTGAGTACCTTAGGTTGGAGGAATACCACAATTTGAAGCGAAAGTTCATAATTTGTTGAAAGCTTGAGAGAAATTGTGGTCAATCACTACTTTAGGTATGCACTTGATAAGGGTTTCCCCTTGGAGATTTCGAGTCCTCTATTCCTTTTTTTTATCCAATAGTAAATGAGGATGGTCGCACTGCTTTTTCGAAATTACGTTTCAATAACTAATCCACCACATTCGCATCAATGCGATGTCTCATTGGGCCTGAAAGGGCCCTTTGGGGCGTTGTTTGGCAAGGCTATAAAGTCCGGCCCGGCCCAGTTGATCCCATGGTGGCCTTTTACGGCCCAATTCCCACCTCTCTCCTCCTTCCTTGTTCTGACTCTAGCAGAGCTTTCTAGCTATGGAGACGAGGCAGGGTCGCAGCGTGTGCCTCTGTTTCAGCTTCAGTTCGACAAACCGCTTGGCTTCTCAGGTTCGGCTTCCACCCGGCGTTCTTTCGCGACCTAATGGACAAAGAGGGGGTGAGTGGAATCCGGAGAAGGATTTGCTGGCGATGGTCATGGATGACTCGAAGGTGGGTGCCTCATCGCTTCAATTGGCAGAGCTTGTGGACAATCTCTCCTGGGTATTGCTTCGATTTGAGAAAGTTCTCCTTTTTCTTTATTCAATGTGTTCGTTTCTTCAACAATGGCTTGCTGTGTTTGCCCTTTTGAGTCATTGGCCTTATCTCGTTCTACTTCTTTCGCTTTTCCTAAGTGTGCTACGCTTCCTTTTCCCAAGAGGAAACACTGTAATTGTCAATCTAACTCGAATTGTGTTCGATAGAGAATTGGACGAATATAGAGGTATCAGGTGCTTGGAAGTCTAAATGAGAGTGTGACGTCGAACCAATGAGTTGGTCTTTTTTACGTGAAACGAAGAGTGAATGATGGCGATGGGAATGGAAATCTAGAGATGACTTAGTTGCGAGTAAAGAATTCCAAGTTGGTATTAGTTGAATGAAGGGATTTTATCTCTAGGTGCGATAGATTCTTCTCTACTTCTCGACAGGTTATTGCCTTGGGAGAGATTTTTTCCATAGCCTAGCGGACAATCATCTACACTGACCACAAGCGTACCATACTCCTGTATGGCCATCTTGTTGCGTTTAAGTGTCCATGAAAATAATTAACATGAGTCAGAGGGGATGCCATTTATGCTAGATAGACCGGCTATGTCGGACGCAGAAATGCTTGATGCCCGCTTGGAGTTCGCAGGTTTAGCCACAGCAGAATACCATATAACTATCATTAGGCATCTAAAAAGATCTTACTGCTGGCTCCTTTTCTTTTACTGATTGAGCATTCTTTTACTGACTGAGTGTGCCCTACAAGGAGAGATTTATTGGATACTGAAATATAGACTATAGGCAGAAAGTTTCTCAGATTTCGTATTGCTTGAAGTTTTATTTATTTTCTTGTCATTGCTGTGGGGCATTTCGTCACATCATTTTGATTAATCAAGTTCACTAGTGGAGTTTTAATTTTTTAATAGGATATATCTCGAGCTGTGCTGCATACTTTTACGACAATCTGGTCGAGTGGGATGGAGGGAGAAATTGGAGAAAGCAAAGAGACTAGGAGGGTCAGGGGAGCTGCATCCAAGTATGTTGGGTTCCTATATGACTTAATCTTTTGGTAATTCAAAATCGTAAGAACTTAGGATTAGGTGCCTAGCCTTGGTAGTTCTTGATGTCTATTCTAACTGGAAAATTTTAGAAAGGAGATTTTTTCTCCGGAAACATCTCAATGCTTCGCTCGTCATATTGTCTTTTGGATATGGAGAATGTTTTGAGTGCACTATAGTACTTGAGCCAATCCTTGAATTGTTTCTCTTAAGATCCCAAGTTGTAAATACTATTACACTTGTAATCCTTGCCTGAAAACTTTCGTGCATCCACTTCACCTTGAGGTTCCATAATTGAACAACAAGAATTGTTTTTTTTGATGATATTGGATTGGAGGCTGCCAATGAGATATAGACTCCCTTGCTTTGGATGACCTACTAGCCCAAGTAAATCCCATATCGAGTTACTAATATCCCTCTCAGTTATTTTGTACAATTATGACATTTTGCCTCACTTCATAAATTTTGATTAACATTTTGTTGATTAATGTCTGTCCTCTTTCCTCTTCTTCTGTTTATTTTTATTGGGAAGAAAATACTCTCTCTCTCTCTCTCTCTCTCTCTCTCTCTCTCTCTCTCTCTCATTTATAATGAATTCACTTTCTTTGCACATTTCAATGTGTCGTCAATACAGGCTTCTCTTAATCATTCTTATCTGCTCTATGTAAATGTAGACAGTACAGTTTTACTGCATGATGTCAAAGTAAGTTTTCTATGTTGTTACTTGAATGTTGCCCTCATTACTTCTCAACTAAAGATTCCTCCTACAACATTCCTTTATCATCAGAACGTGTTCTCTAGTCTCTCTTGGTAAAGATTCTGATTGCTCAAAATTTGCATGATGCAACGCTAATAGCAAACTTGCTGGCTGAACATTCAGCTGCTAATAGAGATGGCACTCCATTTTTATTAGTCATGTCTCTCAATGTCAAGTTAATAATGGATTGGTAGATAGGTCAATCTGAGGAGGATAAGATTAACAAAAGATTTTAATGAAAAATTCTAATTGAACATGACCTATTTGTTAAATAGGCAAGAGATGAATAACCCGTTTAACTAATTAGATTGAATTGGATGGGTCATTCCCATCCTAACATGACCAACATGACATATGTACCATATGCATATCTTCATCAATATCAAATGAGTTTGAAAAGAAACTAGCCATAAGCTTACAAAATCCTAGGTTTACATGAGATTTTATGTTTATATGGTGTGATCAAATTTTAATCCGTAACGACTATGGAAACCAAATTCATGTATGATTTATTATTAGAGAACTTACTGAACTAAATATAAACAGGTCATGATAGGTCAGGTTGTTGATCAAGTTGGCTCTGTTGTTTAGTTATATAGATTGTATGAGTCAATTTGTGTTTTGCGGTTTGAACTTTGAACCCAGAACAATATTCATTTATTAATTAACTGTTAAGTAGGTAGCCTCACCTAAGTGGTCACATGGAAATGTGAGTCATGAATTAAAAAAAAAAAAATTAAATCTTTGGATTGTGGATCGTGATTTTCATCCAATGGAATCATAAAATCTGATATAATGTTTGAGATTGGTATTCCATGACATATGTTAATCTATTGTTAGATAATAACTAATCATAAATATACTTCAAATTCAACCAATTTTATTATTTCCAGACATGAAATATTGCTACAAATTATTTTTCTTTTGCCAAATGAGTACCCATTTGACTGCAAGCATTGTAATTGGATTCCCATTCTTAGAGTTGAGTATGAGACAATCAAAACATCCACTAAGCCTGATGCAGCCAACAAAATCATGCAAGATGACTACCAAGTTTTTGGTGAAGATTGACTTTGAAACTCAAACAAGGATCAGGATTCTTCTTGAAGTTTAATCACTTAAATTATCAACTAGGATTTGAGTATTATTAGGATTTTATGAAGTTTTCTTTTCTTTCTTTTTTTAAGCTTGAGTAGTAGGATCTTACATATACTCCAATAATGTTTCTTGTCTAGAGGTTTCCTATTTCAGTAGAGTTGATAATTTATTGAACTTGGCAAGTGTTTGCTTTGCAGATTGTGTTATTCAATTCATCTTTGGTGTGATGCTTAAGAAACCTTAGGTATGTTTTTTTAGGCAATTTTGCATGTGATGCTTAAATAATTATTCTTTATTGTGGGACTCAGTCCTACATCAAAGCCATGATATGCTTTTTGACGTTACATTGTTTAATGCATGAGTTAAATTATGAATCAAGGAAATTGATTGACTCATATCTAATCAGTGAAATCAGCAGTGAGTTACTTTAATCACATATTATACAGAATTAATATGCTCATTTAATAGATTTATGTACTTTAGGAATTGAATCTTATTGATGTGCTCAATTGCATTCTTATGTAGGACAAAATTTTTACTTTGCTACTAACGTTGTCATCAATGATTGAAACTATTTCAATTGTCAACAACAAATTACAGCATAGTGTTTACTGGGGTCCAGCTCGTGGTGAGAATCTATGGTCTAAGGGATGGTGTCATACTAAAGCATTCATCTGTGAGATGCTCATTTTCATCAAAATTAATAGCTTCTTTCAATTGTTAGTAAATTTGTTCAGTTCAGTCAAATTAGTAAGGTAATAATTTAGGTGACTCTTAAATGATAGGATTTGTGTGTGCCTCAATTATGCTTGTGGGTGGAAAAGTTTGTAAATAACTAGTTATGTTTTTATCAAGCTATAGCTGCTTTGTCATGAGTAGAATGGCTGAGTACATGGCTGAGGCTGCTGCAATTCTGTTTCTGTGAGATTTCTACCAATTTATTACTAATCATCCACTTCAAGGATTGCAATCAATCAATATAGATGGATCTGAAATGTGATTCAAATCCAATATAGCACCTATGGGTACATAAGAATTGCTGAGAAGAGAATTTGTTTGTACATAATGAATGTTACTTACCAAAGTAGCTGTCTTTATGGAACTATAAATATGCATGGCGCTACTGTTGATATGCTAGTGCTTGCGGCAGTTATGTTGTGCTTGTTGTTCAGTATGTTCGTTTCTTCAACGATGGCTTGGTGTGCTTGCCCTTTGAGTCATTTGCCTTATTTCATTCTACTTCTTTCGCTATTCCTAAATGTGATGCGCTTCCTGTTCCCGAGAGGAACCGCTGTAATTGCCAATCTAACTTGAATTGCGTTCGATGAAGAATTGGATGAATATAGAGTTATAAAGTGCTTGAAAGTCTAAATGAGGCGGTCACATTGAACTAAGGAGTTGATCTTTTTTACACAGAAACGAGGAGTGAATGATGGTGATGCGAGTGGAAATATAGAGATGACTTAGTTGCAAGTAAATAATTCCAAGCTGGTTTTAGTTGAATGAAGGGATTTTTTTTTTTTTAATAGACACAATGGATTCTTATCAACTTCTTGACCAGGTCGTTGCCTTGGGATATTTTTTCCATAGCCTAGCCGACAATCATCTACACCAACCACAAGTGTACCATACTCTTGTATTGCCTTTTTGTTGGCCTTTTAGCACCAGTTAAAGTTTCCATGAAAATAAAGAACATGAATTGGGGGATGTCATTTATGCTAGATAGATTAGATATGTTGAATGCAGAAATGTAAATAAAGAACATGAATTGGGGGGATGCCATTTATGCTGGATAGATTAGATATGTTGGATGCAGAAATGTTTGATGCCTACTTGGAGTTAGCAAGTTTAGCCCCTGCAGAATACCATCTAAATGTCATCAGGCTTCTAAAAAGATCTTCTTAGATTTCTGATGGTGACTCTCATAATGTAATTTTACTGCTGGCTCTTCTTTTACTGGTTGAGCATTCTTTTACTGACTAAGCATGCTCTACAAGGAGAGATTTAGTATTTCTTGAAGTTTTATTTATCTTCTTCTCATTACAGAAGGGCATGGCGTCACGTCATTTTGATTACTCGAGCTTGCTGGTGGTACTTTAACTTTTGAATAGGATATATCTCAAGCTGTGCTGCATTCTTGTATGACAATTTGGTTGAGAGGGACGGAGGGAGGAATTGGGGAAAGCAAAGAGACTAGGAGGGTAAAGGGAGCTGCATCCAAGTATGTTAAGATCCTATATGACTTAATCTTTTGGTTATTCAAATTTGTAAGAGCTTAGGATTAAATGCCCAGCCTTGGTAGTTCTTGCTGTCTATTCTCACTGGAAAGCTTTAGAGAGGAGATTTTATTTTTTGGCAGAAAAATCTGAATGCTTCACTCATCATATCATCTTTTGGATATGGAGAACGTTTTGAGTGCTCTATGGTACTTGAGCCAACCCATCAATGGTTTCTGTTAAGATCTCAAGTTGTAAATACTAGTACACTTGTAATCCTCACCTGGAGAAAGCTTTTGTGCATCCAATCCACCTTGAGTTTCCGTAGTTGAACAACAAAATTTGTTTTTTGATTCAGATATTGGATTGGAGCCCGCCAACAAGATATAGATTCCCTCCCTTTAGATGAACTACTAGCCCAAAGAAATCCTCTATCAAATGCCCGAGATCCCTCTCCGTTATTTTGTACAATTATGACTTGTCGGTTAATGTGTGTGCTCTATCTTTCCTCTTCTTCTGTTAATTTTATTGGGAACATGTTAATCACTCTCTCTCTCTCTCTCTCTCTCTCTCTCTCTCTCTCTCTCTCTCTCTCTCTCTCTCTCTCTCTCTCGTTTATAATGAATTCACTTTCTTTGCACATTTCAATGTGTGTCATCAATACAGGCTTCTCTTAATCATTCTAATCTGCTCTAGGTAAATGTATAACATCATTATGCCGGTGTCCAGATGGCAAGGTTGTTGTCTTGGGACTTGAAGACGGTACAGTTTTACTGCATGATGTCAAAGTAAGTTTTCTATGTTGATACTTGAACGCTACCCTCATTACTTCTCAACTATAAAATTCCTCCTGCAACAGTCCTTTATCATCAGAATGTGTTCTTCTCTTATCTCACTTGGGAAAGATTCTAAATTGCTCAAAATCTGCATGATGTAATGCAAATAACAAACTTGCTAAGCAAACATTCAGCTATTAATAGAGATGGCAATCCATTTATTGGTCACGTCTGTCAATGTCAGTTAACAATGGATTGCTAGATAGGTCAATCTGAGAGATGAATGATCTGTGTTAAACAGAGTTTTTTTATTAGAAAACTCTATACGAACATGACCGTTTTGTTGAAAAGTTCAACAAATTACGAGAGATGAATGATCTGTTTAACTAATTAGATTGAATTGAACGGTCATTCCTATCCTAACATGACCGACATGGCATATGTACAATATGCATATTGTCATCAATGTCAAATTAGTTTGAAAAGAAACTAGTTGTAAGCTTACAAAATCCTAGGTTTACATAAAATGTTTTTTTTATATGGTGTAATCAAATTGTAACATGTAACCACTATGGAAACAAAATTCATGTATGATTATCATTATAGAACTTAATGAACTAAGTATAAATAGGTCGTGATAGGTCAGGTTGTTAATCAAGTTGGCTCTATTGTTTAGATAGATAGATTACATGAGTCAATTAGTGTTTTGTGGTTTGAATTTGAACTCGGAACAATATATGTTTATTAATTGTGTCAATTGTTAAGTAGGTAGCCACAATTTTGATATGATAACCTCTTAGGGTCACCCTTAGTTGTCACATGGAAATATGAGTCATGAATTAAAAATTAAATCTATGGATTCTGGATCATGAATTTCATCTAATGGAATCATAAAAGCTGATATAATGATTGAGATTGGTATTCCATAATAGATGTAAATTAATTGTAAAGTATGGTGTTACTTTTATTGTTAGGTAATAACTAATGATAAAGATACTTCAAAGTCAACCAATGTTATTATTTCTAGGCGTAAGATACTTTCACCAATTATTTTTCTTTTGTCAAATAAGTACCCATTCGACTGCAAGAACTACAAATTATTTTTTCTTTTGTCAAAGAAGTAAACATTTGACTGCAAGGGCACATATCATTTACATAGTATTGTAATTGGATTCCCATTCATAGAATTTAGTATAAGACAATCAAACCATCCACTAGGCATGATGTAGCCAACAAAATCATGCAACATGACTGTCTAGTTTTTGGGGAAGATTGACTTTGAAACTCAAACAAGGATCAGGATTCTTCTTGGAGTTTAATCACTAAAATTATCATGTAGGACTTTAGTATTATTAGGATTTTACAAAGTTCCTTTTGTTTTGTTTTGTTTTTTTTTAAGCATGAGTAGTAGGATCTTATGTATACTCCAAAGATGTTTCTTGTTTAGAGGTTTCCTATTTTCCACTAGGAGTAAGAACTTTTGGAAAGTCTACCAATATACTTGTAATTTTTACTTTTCAATAGAGTTGATAATTTATTGAACTTGGCAAGTCTTTTCTGCGCAGATTGTGTGATGCGATTCATTTGTGGTGTGATGCTTAAGAAACCCTAGGTGTGTTGCTTAAGCAATTTTGTGAGTGTTGCCTAAGGGTCCGTTCGTTTCGCGGAAAATATCATGTTTTCATAAAACATTTTCCTAAAAGTCATTTTACTGGAAAATGACTTTATTTTTCGGTGTTCGGCGGAAACCTAAACTTTGAATAGAAAATATTTTCCACCGTTCGTTAGCTAATTTAATTGTTTGGGAAAAATTATCAAAAATTGAATTTTAATATTTTTAATTGACCAAAAAATTAGTTTTATTTTTTATATTATTTTTAAAATGAATTTTTAATTATTTATATTCTTAAAAAATCGAATTTTTATTTTTTTTATTTTTTCTTTCTTTTTCTTTTCCTTCTCCTTCATTCGCCGCCTCCTTCCTCCTTCCTCCGCCGCCTTCGTCCTCCCCCGGCAATTCTCAATCCACGACGATCAGCTGACTCGCGGCAGCGGCGGTGTTGATGGTGGCGGCGAAGACTTCCTCGCACTGATCAGCGGCGATCGTCGCGTAGGGCGCTTTTCGTTTTCCCTCAATCGCCATCTCCCTCCCTCCGTTTCTTGCTCCATCCCTCCGTCCGACCTCGGGGGTTGACTTCGGGGGATCGGCGATCAAGTCCATTGGCGAGATAGGCGCCCGTCGGCGGGGAGTTGGTCGATTTCCGCATTGCGGTGGTTGATCCTCCGTCTTCTGAGGCTGCACCTACCTCTCTCTCTCTCTCTCTCTCTCTCTCTCTCTCTCCCTCTCTCTCTCTCTCTCTCTCCCTCCCTCTTCTCCGTGTCGGAGCTCGCGGTCGGTGAGCTCGCCTGGATCAGGAGCTCGAGCTTCGCCGCCAGATTCGGCGAGCTTGCGGCTCGCCAGAGCCTAGCGAACCTCTGGCGAGCTCAGGCGAGGCCCGAGTGCTGCCCAACTCGCCACATTTGGCGAGGCCCGAGCTCCACCCCAGGCCGGCGAGAGCTCCACCTTGCCCGATCTAGCGAGGCCCGAGCTCAGCTTCCCCAAATCGGGCTAGGCGGAGCCTCGCTAGCCCGAGGCGAGGTGAGGCTCGAGCTGGCTTGCGGCCGGTCGCCGGCCGCCGCCGTGGCTAGTGACTGGCCAGGCCAAAGAAGAAGATGAAAAGGAGAGAAAGAAAAGAAAAAAAGAAAAGGAAAAAAATTTAAAAAAACTCGATTTTTAAAAGAAAAAGAAAAAGAAAAAGAAAAAGAAAGCATAAAAATAAAACAAAAATGTTTTGATAAAAAGAAGCAAGATGGAAGAAGTTATGGAAAATGTTTTCCACTTTCTCAAAAGTGAAACATTTTCCTAACTTTTAAAGGTTGCATTTTCCAATGATGGAAAATATTTTCCTTGGTTAGTTCATTTTCTGTGAAACGAATGCTGGAAAATCTGGAAAACGTTTTCCCGAAAGTCATTTTCCTCGAAACGAACGGACCCTAATTATTTATTCTTTTTTGTGGGACTTGGTCCTACATCAAAGACATGAAATATTTTGGATATTACATTGTTTGATCCATGAGTTAAATTGTGAATCAAGGAAATTGATTGACTCGTATCTAATTAGTGAAATCAGCGGTGAATTACTTTAATCACATTTCATACAAAATTAATATGCTCATTTAATAGATTTGTACACTTTAGGAGTTGAATCTTATTGATGTGCCCAATTGCATTCTCGTTTTGGACAAAAATTTTACTTCACTGCTGATGTTGTCCTCAATGATTGAAACTATTTCAATTGTCAACGACAGATTACAGTGTAGTGTTTACTGCGGTCCAGCTCATTGTGACAATCTATGGTCTGAGTGGATGGTGTCATACTGAAACATTCATCTGTGAGATGCTCATTTTCATCAAATTAATAGCTTCTTGCAATTGTTAGTAAATTTGTTCAATTCAGTCAAATTAGGAAGGTAATAATTTAGGAGACTTTTAAATAATAGGATTTGTGTGTGCCTCAATTACGCTTATGGGTGGAAAATTTTGTAAATAACTAGTTATGATTTTATCAAGCTATAGCTGCTTTGTCATGAGTAGAATGGCTAAGTAAATGGCTGAGGCTGCTGCAATTCTATTTTTTGTGAGACTTCTACCAATCTATTACCCATCGTCCACTTCATGGACTGCAGTCAATCAATATAGATGGATCCAACATATGATTTGAATCTAATATAGCACCTATGGGTACATAAGAATTGCTGAGAAGAGAATTTGTTTGTACATAATGAATGTTAGTTACCAAAGTAGCTATCTTTATGGAACTATGGATATGTGGGGGTGGTGCTTTTGATATGCTAGTGCTTGTAGCAGTTATGCACACTGTGGTATAATCATTCTTACATGGTATAAGTATTAAGCAGAATGGATAATTGTTAAGAAGCTTGATGTCGCATATGGCAGCTATGGTGTCTCAACTGGGAGAAGGATGCCCAAGTGAATAGAGTATGGCATCTTTCAACTTAACAGTTGGTATGACTTCATGATCTTTATTACCAATAGCAGATGTCTTATGGCTCGCACCTTTCGTAATGCTTCGTTTGCAGTTAAGTAGTTATCTTAGTGTGGTGTTCTTAAATACTTCTATTTCAAACACATAATCTTGTTTCACAATCCAACAGCTTTAGTATGGGTTTATGGAAGATTTTTGGAAAGCGTATGTCTGGTGCCATCTGTAACTTGTTGATTGGTTTGGCTCCTTAGGTCCAATCTCATTATTTTTCATCTTTCTATTTTCCAACTAGAAAGTAATCATTTATTTGTTCTATAGAATGCTTTTGGTAACTCTTTGGCATTTGAAGATTGCACTACTCAATTCTTCCCTCCAGCTCCAAGAGTTCCTCAAACGCCTGGACTAGTACCCGGAGGTGCTGGTTTAACTGACAATGTTCAAGATTCATTTGTAGAGCTCTCAAATTCTTCAAAGGAATGTTTGCATATCCTTTGCAATGGAGATAAAGGTGGGGTTTTGTGCTTCGGTATATTTAGTGTCTTTCCAATCGGAAATATTGCAAGCGTCTTGTCTGTTCAAATCAAATATTTAGTTGTATGGTCTATTAGATTCAGTCAATGAGTCATTTCCTTGTTCTGGCTTCTCATATAGCAATTTTTTCTGAATAAAGGGATTGATGGTAGAGTGACGGCAAATCAGTATTGCCTGGAAAGTAATGGGCTGGTTAAGTAAACAACTATGTTAGGCGAGGTTATGCTTGTAAAAGTTTTAGATGTTTATGCCATTTCCTAACCTAGATTTCACTTCTATTGGTCACTTCAAATATGACACCTCCAACTTCGATACTGATCGATTATCTGAAGCTTTTTGTTGTTTGCCCTAGGGTTGGCCTGCCTTGCATACTTTCTGCTCCACTCTAGACTATTGGGTTTCTACTATGTTCTAGGAAGATTGAGAGAGCCTATGAAGATCTTTCCCTTTCTAGCAAGTTTAATCTAGGCCAAGGACATTGCGGAAGCCTTAGTCTAGACTTCATAGGAAAATTTACTTGAAGGGCCAAGATTTTTGGCAAACTTTTGCACAATATGATGTCGTAAAAACGAGTGTGAAAAAATGCACATTGCAAATACAAACTTAAAGCAAGATTTATGGAACTAATTAGCATGCATATAATGAATTATCAATATGATAAAGTTAAATACGTAAAGGCATGGCATTGCCTTTTGGTTACCAAACAATTTTGTGTCGAATTCAATAAAATTGTGTTTATTGTTATCAGAGGTCAACTTGATTACATCAAATTGATGATAGACAAAGTATATATTGATAGGCTGAATGTGTTTGTATCACAATAGTTAACATGGTAAATATACCTAATACTATGTTGTTAGAGTGATAAACATGCGTAGGCTGATATATTACGTTCATGTTCTATGCCTCTAAGGTTAGATGCATTTTAGGCAAAGTGCTCTAACTTATGAGCTATGGCTGATTAGCTTTAGAGAATAATGCAGTTAAGCTCTTGAATTAATGTGATAATTTAGCACTTATAAAATAATGTAAATCAATACTATAAAAGAAGTGCTCGGCAAATGCATGAGCACTTCTTTTAATTTTTAACACTCCACAATATCAAGTGTCAATAGTTTAATTTGGATTGTTGGTTTATAAATAGAATTGATAATTCTTTTAGCTTGCAATGTCACAACACAAGTAGATATCAGAATAAAGCTTCTTTCTATTAAACATACAAATTGCTTTACATCTTGCACCAACCAAATTGAATAACAACATTAATATGCTTGGATATATTTTGAGTGATTAGTAAAACCTATTTAACATATTTATAAATATAGTTATCCCTCATTATTTAATAGGAATAGATCTATATAAAATAAATTGTTGGATAAGAATAATATACTCAGGTGTATTTTGGGTGGTAAGTAAAAGCTATTTTACATTTTCATTAACATAGCTACCCCTCATTATTTAAGAGGGGACTACATATATTTATGTTGAAGTATTATTTAAAATATAATTTTATCTAAATGAATTGACACTGCGTGTATTAGTTCCATTCAATAATATAAATATATGAATTAACATGCATTACAAGTTATAGGTTTTGAAGGAAGGGCAATGAGCCTAGCCACTCCTTCGTAATAAGAAATGGACAAAAACTTGGTAGAGAAGAGCAGTAGCCTCAAGTTAAGGAAGGACTCGTGGGGCCCATCCATCGGGAGTGGGGGTAGCAAAAAAATTGTCATATGCTATCTAATTATAAATATGCCGCCAGATGATAAAAACAGGTGAAGCTCCTCAACTTTCTCCTCTTTTTATACATTCTAATTCCTTAAAAACCCTCAAATTTTAGGTTTAATCTCATTTTGATCCCAACTTTTTTTTTGTGTTAGAAACCCCTCAACTACAAACCCAATGCTATATCAACCCTCAATTTTTTCGTCTAAATTTTTTTTCCAAATTTTATATCCAACCCCAAATGTGTTCCGAATGACAACAAAAGCCTTGAGAACAAGGTTAAGAGAGAGCAATTTCCATCTTGACAAGGGGCAATCTCAGCATTGGAATTTACAGCCAAAGAAGTCAAGAAAATCTGTTTTTGTTGGTAGGGGAGGGTTAGTCAAGAAAGCAGAGGATTCTTGCCCAAGTGGGGTGGGCGATTTTTCAACATGCAATAATTCCAAAAGAGAGAGAGAGAGAGTTATGGCCGGCAAAGGAGAGAACTTTTATAAAGAAAAACTGAGAAAGGGGTCCGCAAAAGAAAAGAAAGGAAAAGAAGAACAAAGGTGGTGAAAAGGAAAATCAATAGAGAGAGAATTGTCTGCGTGAGGAAAGGATTGAAAGCAAAAAGTTGCAACTTCACCGAAAGTTTGTCTAATCTACTTTTCCTCTGAGTTCACTTTTCCTTTTGCACTTTAATTTCCAAGAATTTTACTCCTCACAATTAAATTTCTCCATCATTTCAGTTCAAATCCAAAAACGAAATAAAGTTCAACACTATTTTGAAGTTGAACGACTTTGGTTCAAAGTTAGAACCAAGGTAAGAAAAACCATTTTATCTTAAAGAAAAGAGCGTGCAAAGTTGGAGACTTTGCAAAAGTCACGATTGACAAATATTTTTATGGACCATCCTCCTCGGGGAAATTTACTTCTTTTTATTTTATTTTATAAAAATGACTTTCAAGCATCAACAAATTGCTCTCCAAAGCAATTATTCAAAGTTATCTGCAACGTTAGGGGTGATCAGTTCTCGGTTCCATTTGGATTGAGAATCAGACCAAATAGTTCTGGGGTCGGGAATTAGAGCGATCTGACTGGTTTGGTCGAATGAAATCGATCACTTAGCAAACAAAATTCAAAAAATTTAAAAATTTTAAAAAATTCGAGAATTGTTACTATTTTAGAGTTTTTATTTTTTTTTTATGAAAAAGAGTCGGTTCGAGGAACTGGAATTGGACAAAAAATCACTAGTTCCATTTTTATAGAACCGAGAACCGGATCAACGCTCTTGAAAATCGGATCAAATCGGCCAAAATCAAATTTCACGGTGCCACAATGCCCTTATTTTCACAACTTAACGTCAAAATCGAATTTCAGGATTCAAATTTCATATAATTTTTGAATTTGTGCTCTAATTTTGAAAATCACTTCAATTAAACAAATAACCGACTTAAATCCTTATTGGGTATTGCAAATCAAAATAAATCTAATTTAATGAGGTCCCGTAACGTGCACGTAAAACTCTTTCTCTCTCTCTCTGCCTTATTTTTCTTCTTTACCTTTCTTCCTCTTCTTTTCCCTTTCTTTTCGTTTTAGTCGTAGTGCGTGCTCTCCTTTTTCCCTTTCAATCTCTCCTTTTTCATTTTCCTTGCAAAATATTAGAGCAATCGCTCAACTAAACCAAGAAAAAACATTTGCCGAGAAAAGTTATAAATTTTGATTTATTGATTTGGCTTTGGGTTTACAACAAAAAAAATAAGATAGTTTTGGGTTAATTAAGAAATTGTGAAACAAATAAATAAATTTGACTAAATGAAATCAATAACTTGACATCCAAGAGTTCCTCGCATGTTTAGACTAGTTCCTGGAGATGCCACTTTAACTGACTATGGTCAAATTCATATGTAGAGCTCTCAAATTCTTTGAAACAATGTTTCACTATCCTTTGCAGTGGAGACAAGAGATGAGCTAGAGTTGGTTAGCTTTAGAGAACAATGCAATTGAGCTCTAGAATTTAAAGTTATAATTTAGCACTTATGTAGTATTGCAAATTAATACTATAAACAATAGTGATCGTGAAATGCACGAGCACTCATTTGTTTTTTTTGTTTCTTTTACACTCCACAATTTCAAGTAGTGACCTTTTAGTTTGGATTGTTGGTATATAAATAGTATTGATAATTCTTTTAACTTGCATTGTCACAAGCGGCTATGAGAATAAGCTTCTTTTTATTGTAAAATGAAGTGATTAATGCATTGGATTTTTACATTTCATTCAATTCTTGGTGCAAATCTTTTAACTGGAGTGGATTCAATGTCTGAAGAGCTTTGTTTTATCGAGTAACTACATAAAAAAATGCATTAAGTGGTATGTAAATGGATGGACTCAATATTAAACGTACAAATTGCTTCACATCTTGCACCAACCAAGTTAAATAACAATATTAATATGCTCAGATATATTTTGAGTGATAAGTAAAACCTATTTAATACATTTATAAAAGGTAGCTACGCCTCATTATCTTATATTTAAATAAGAATACTATGCTTTTGGGTGGTAAGTAAAACTTATTTAACATTTTCATTAACATAGCTACCCCTTGTTATTTAAGAGGAGCCACATGTATTTATGTTTAAGTATTGTATAAAGTTATTTTAAATCTAAAATGAACTAAGGCTGAACGTTGCAGCTCCATTCAACAATATAAATATTTGAATTAACACATATGAAAATTTATATTGTCTAAGGAAGATTACAATGGCCAAACGAAACCAAGCAAAAACATTGGCCGGAAAAATTTGAAAATTTTGATTTGTCAATTTGGCTTTGGGTTGATAAAAAATTTGTGAAATCAATAAATTTGATTAAATAATTAATCGGTAACTTCACAATTGACTAGCGAGAGGAGTGGGAGGCTCGGCCATCCATTCGAAATAAGAAATGGACGAAAAGCAAGAACTAGTGGGACCCAGCCATTGATACAGGTGGAAAAAGAAAATTATCACAAGTTCTCTAATTACAAGATTCTAAAAACCAGTGAAGCTCGTCAACTTTCGCTTACCTCTTTCTATATGCTCCTAATAACCTAAAGATCCACAAATTTTAGGTTTGGTTTTAATTTTATCTCAAACCTGTTTTTTTTTGTCTAAAAAACCCTCAACTTTAAGTCAAATGCTAAGTCAAATGCTATGTTAGCTCCCAATTTTTCGGTCTAAAAAGAATTTCCAAACTTTATATCCAATGAACCTTGAATGACGACAAGTACTTTGAGGATGAGGTCGAGAGAGCAGTTTCCATCTTAACAAGGGGAATCTCGGTATTTAGGGACCGAAATTCATGGCCAGAGAAGAAAAGGAAATCTAGGCTTAAAAAAAGCAGACGATCCTCAGCCCATTGGGGTGGGCGATTTTTCCGCATGCAATCATTGCCAAAGAGAGCTCAAAAAAGAAAAAGAAAAGGACTAAGTTTTTCTTCACGGTGAAGAAAGAGAGATACAGAGAGAGGGTTATGGTCAGCAAAAGAGAGAGCTTTTATAAAAATTAAAAAAATCTGAGAAAGTGGTCGGCAAAAGAAAAGAAGAACAAAGGAGGTGAAAAGGAAAAAATGAAGAGAGAGAGAGCAATTGCTCGGGCACATGTGAGGAATCGATAGAGAGCAAAAGGTTGCGATTTCACCGAAAGTTCATTTAATCTAGTTTTGTAATATCTACTTTTCCTTAAAGTTCACTTTTCCTGTGCAATGAAACTTCCACCGGTTGAAGGCGACAACCATAAATGCATGTTTGGTGGTCCTATCAATGAATGAGCAAAAGGTTGCAATTTCACCGAAAATTTGTTTAATCTAGTTTTGTAATATCTACGTTTCCTTAAAGTTCACTTTTCCATCAGTTGAAGGCGATGACCATAAATGCATGTTTAGTGGTCCTATCAATGAATGAGTAAAAGGTTGCAATTTCACCAAAAAATTGTTTAATCTAGTTTTGTAATATCTACTTTTCCTTAAAGTTCACTTTTCCATCGGTTGAAGGCGATGACCATAAATGCATGTTTAGTGGTCCTGTCAATGAATTACTATTTTATATCTATTTCAGCAAGTTTGAATTATTGGTGCATACTTTGGATTAGATAAATCAAACCATATATATATATATATATATATATATATAAAATAAAGCAAAAATGCATTTTTACTTATTTATGAAATTTGAGGAGGAAATTAAAACGGGAGCAAAAAAATAAAATTTTCTCATTGTGTTACGGTACTGAATGAATACATACACACACACACATTTATGCATGTCGATAATTTTTTATGATACCTAACACATGTTGATAATAAGTTATCGTTAATAATACAACATTTCAATACTAAAATAAAGTTTATTGGTTTGACTATATAATATATATCAGGTCAAAGTAAGAGGGGTAAATTTCTTAGTGTACTTAAGAGCTTAAATATATTTAACGAAAAACACATTTTTCTGATGAAAAATAAATTAACAAAAGAAAGAGGAAAGTTCGATGGTGCAGGTGGTGGACTCAGTGTGCCCTCTTCATAATCCTGATGCTTTATATGTTTTCATTTTCTTCTACAAATCCATGTCACAAGCACGTGAGGCAAGCAGTGACAACAAGGGAAAGATCAAGGACTTGGAGAAGAAAGAAATGTGCAAAGGAACTAGAAAGAGTTGTCACGGAGTTGAATAGTCTACTTGAAAAAGAAATTAGACAAAAGGAAAGACAAAATACACGGGACATTGGTGTGTTCAAAGTGATCTCCATCTTAAAAGACATGGAGTGAGGGTTAGAGAACTATCTACCTTCGTACTGATTCTTATTTGTTGACACCTAAATTTTGGCGACTCAATCATTTATTTATAAAAAAAATTAGAGATTAATTTTTAAGCCATAAAAAAGAAAATAATAATAATTGCATAGAGCATACTCTAAGACGCATCATTATTTTCTGATAAGGAATTGCGATTTGATATATTCAGTAAATCTTTCACATATTCAAGTGATATGCACACAGAGAGATATATTTCGTAGAAAATTGGAAGATTTCGAAGGAATATTTTAGGTGGGATATATATATTTGGTGTTAATCTTTGGTACCAGATCTTGCAATCGTCGATGGGCATGGAAAGGAAATAAAATAAAATCGTGGAGATTGCATCTTGGCCGTGCGAGATGCGATCGAGATGCGATCGAAAAGAAGAAAGAAATTTTGCTTATTCCGTGACCCTATTTCGTTGCATATAAAAGGGGTTGATCCGCACGGATGAAGGGGGTAAAATTCGTGAAAAGAGAGGAAAGCGTTAGAGGGACAGTTCGCCAAAAAAAAAGAAAAAAGAAGAAATCTCTCTCTCGTTCACTAAAGGGGGAAGAAACCGAAAAAATTAGTCACTTTCTTTTCTTCTGATAAGCTTCAGAAGAAAAGAAAGGACAGGACAGCAAGAGAAAAAAAAATAAAAAAAAAATTAAAGGAGGTCATCTTCTTTAGAGACTTCGCCCACGACCATTGCCGCACTCCACCCATCGCCAGAGCTCCGAGCCTCTGTCGCCGCGCCCTGCCCGTCACCGACGCCTGCTGCCGCTGACTCCCTCCTTCCGGCGATCGGCGAACGCCGACGCTGCAGCAACCCGCCGCCGACTCCCTCCTTCCGGCGACCTGCAACTCCACCTCTGCAGCTGCCCGTTGCCGCCGGAGCTCCGAACGCCCGCGAGCACCACCGCGACCTGCAGCGCCCGACGCCCGCGCCTCTGGCCGCCCGTTGCCGCGCCTCTTCCCTCCCGTCGACGCCAGCAATCTGCAGCGCCCGTCGCAGCAACCCGCGTCTCCGCCCGACGCCGACGACCCACCGCCACTCCCGGTTCCACGACGAGCCGTGCCTCCGTTCGACCTGCTGCTGGTCCTCCTGCAGCAACCCACGTCTCCGACCCGCCCGTCGCAACGTCTCCGCTCGCTCGTCGCTGCACCATAAAGCCGTCGCTCCACTCCCTGGCAGCAAGCGAGCTGCGACCAACTCGGCTGCTTTCCCTGTCCCGGTGACGACGTTGCTGCTGCCCCGAGTCTCTGTACCTTTGCTGATCTCTACCGATCCAGTTGCCACTCCTTGGGTTGAGGACGACGGGCTACTGATCTCGTTGTCCAGAACGAGCCAAGTCGCGTCCCTTCAGCGCAGCACACTTGCTGCTCCTACCGTGCCGGTGAGTCCGCTGCAAGCCCCGTCGTCTTGAGTTCATCAACCCGACACCGGCCTGCTGCTGCTCTGCCCGCCACAGCCCGACCCCGACGTAAATTTGCGAATCCCAGGCGCCAGTCCCGTTTAGAAAAATAAAAATCCAATCAAGGTAATTTTCTTAAATCAAGTTTCGGTATTATGGCTTAAATTGGAACATTGTCAATGTTGATTATATGAATATTTTAGGCATTATCCGTAGGGTATTGTTGCCCAAAAATCACTATAATTATTAATTTAACCTATTATGAATTGATTAGTATGCTAAATACTTGAACCTAAGTCTGTCGCAAATTAGTATGGGTTTGGAAGAGCCCTAGTTAAGTTTGGGCTTAGCAGTTCATTAGTCAAATCTTAGTGGTGCATTCGAGATTAGGTCACGACTGCATTCAACTGGCTGCTCTTTGGTTAGTCCAAGAAATAATAAAGTTTATCAGTGGTCCATGTTTCTTGCCTAGATGGATGGCAAGTCGTTGTCCAGGTCTTATTATATATTTAGACAATCTTCCCATTATATCTGCCATCATATTCAATTACTAGCAAAATTAAGGCAGATATGAGTATAAAAAATTATGTGTCATTGAAAGTCATCTCGGTCCATTTTTCATTATAAACTATATTTACTATGGGTCTAATTCAATGTTATTGGCTGTCCTTTGGTTTGTCCAATAAACAATAAAGGGAGAAATGCAAGGGAAGTCCTAAAAGTGCAACCTTCCCTCCTTCCCCTAGGGAGGAGTTGGAATATCAAGTCACTAGAGTTTTCCTCTTTACTTTCTTTGGGTTTATAATCATCCGAAGTCTTTATATATATATTTTGTAAATTTAAGTGATCGTTGATAAATGAAATTCATTAGTTTGACATGATAATACTATATAGGTTCAAGGTAAATTTTTAACTGGGATCAAGAGTTTAAATATATTCAATAAAAGTAACTTTTTTGATGGAAAATAAATTTAAAATAAAAAAGGAAAGTTCAATGGTGCGTCAATTATCTTGACGCTTTGTATGTATTAATCAATTATGACCGCTTTCCATAGATACCAACAAAGCAGTTGTCTTTTATTTTTGGTTTCATTTTTCATTGCTTTTGCATCGAAACTTGCTCACATGTTAATTTCTTCCCGAGGAAGATCCCTTGGATTCTCTTGTCCATTGAAATTTCCCCCCACATGGAGGCAACAACTATAAATGCATGGTCGGTGGTCTCGGTTAACGAATTACTAATTCATACAAGTTTGAATTATTGGCGCGAGCCAATTGATTAATTAGATAAATCAAACCAATAAAGAAATATATATACATAATAAAGTAAGAGCAAAAGTAAAAAAGACATTTTGATTAATTTATGAGATTTGAAGAATAAATTAAGGCAGAACTAGAGCAAAAAGGAAATTATTCTCATTGTGCTCAGATACAAAATAAATATATATAGCATGTTGATAATTTTTTATGATCCTTGACACGTGTTAACATGTTAAACTTATAAGTATTAAAATGAAATTTATCAATTTAACAACATAATATTTAACATGCTTAAAGTGTGAGGAATTAAATTTCTAAATGGATCAAGAGCTTAAAAATATTCAATAAAAATACCATTTCTGATTGAGGATAACTCGACACAAAAGGGAAGGAAAATGAAAGTTCAACCGTGCAAGCAATGGCCTAGGTTTAAGGAAGACTCATCCCAAGTCTCTCTCCACTTTACATCTTCCTAACAAATCCACTGTTATATGGGTATCGAAATTTTACCGGACATTTTCTATTAAAATGTTACTTCAAATCAACTCATGTTTAACACCACAGCTTCACTACACCTTACTTTCATGATTTAACAACTTCAAAATCGAATTTCACAATATAAATTTCATATAATTTTTGAATTTGTACTCTAATTTCGAGAATTATCCCAATTAGATGAACAAATAGCTTAAACATTTACTGGGCACTGCGAATAGAAGTAAATCTAGGGGAGATCTACACGCAAAACCCACTCTCTTTTCATCTCATTTTTTTCTTCTTTTCCCTTTCTTTTCGTTTCTCTCTTGGTGCGTGTTCTCCCTTTTCCCTTTATCTCTTTAAAACCCTCAAATTTTAGGTTCCATCTTAATTTTATCCCAAACTTTTTTTATCTCATAAAACTCTTAATTTTAGACTCAATGCTAAGTCGGTCCCTAATTTTTTTGTCTTAAAAAATTTCAAACTTTATATTTAGTTTCAAAGGCAAGAACCTCAAGGACGAGGAATCTCGACATGAGAGAAATCTCGGCAGTCGGGACCGGAATTTACGGCCAAAGAAGAGGAGAAAATCTGGGCAGAAAAAAAAATAGCAGCGGATTCTCGGGCAAGTGGGACGGGGATTTTTCTTCACGGCTAAGAAAGAGAAATGCTTTTTCCAAAAGTAAAAAAGAAAAAAGAAAAGAAAAGAAAGAGAAATACAGAGAGCAGGCTATGGCCGGCAAAAGAGAGAACTTCAATAAAGACAAACTAGGAAGTGGTCGACAAAAGTAAAGAAAGAAAAAAGAAGGACAGAGGAGGCAGGTTCGTGGAGGAGGAGAAATGAAAAGAATGAAAAGACCTCGCGCGTGCCCAAACATTTCTCTCTTTCTCTCTCTGTCTTTTCCCTTTCTTTTCGTTTCTGTCGTTGGTGCGTGCTCTATCTTTTCCTTTTTATATCTCTTCTTTTCCCTTTTTCTCAAAGCCCACTTTTTGACCAAGTCAAGAAGAAGGGCAAAATATTTAAACAATCGCTAAACTAAACCAAAAAAAAAAAAAAGTTTGCCCATAAAAATTGTAAATATTGATTTATTAATTTGGCTTTGGATTAATTAAGAAATTGTGAAATTAATAAATTTGACTAAATGAAATCAATAGGTTGATATCTAAAAAAGTTAATTGTTAATTTGATAATTAAATAGAGAAACGAGTGATAGACTCAACCACTCATTTAAAATAAGAAATGGACAAAAAAAACTTGATAAAGATGAGGGCAGTCTTAAGTTAAGTAAGGACTGGTGGGACCCAGCCACGGGGCAAAAGGACGGAAAGAAAATTAAATGCTACCTAATTACAAATATGCCATTGGATGATTGAAACAGGTGAAACTCCTCAATTTTGTCTTACCTCTTTTAATATAGACCTGGTGTCCTATAAACTCTCAAATTTTAAATTCAATTTTAATTCTACCCCAGAATTTTTTTTATCTAAAAGGAAATCTTCAACTTTGGATTCAATCCTAAATCTAACCCCAATTTTTTTGCCCAAAAAAATTCAAAACTTTATGTCCAATGCAAAATATGCCCAAACATTTTTTCGTCCGAAAAAAATCACTAACTAATCTTAAATTTATCCCGTTAACCCTACATTCAAAAACATTATTAGTTGTTTGACATGACATTTTTGTGTCGGTGAAAAAAATCCGTGGAAAATCTACAAAAAAAGTAGGAATTAATCCATTTAGATTAGTTCACTAATCCAATTCACTAGCAAAAAAGGGCATACAAATATGTGATTGATTTGGATTATATGAGGACATGAATTTAATTTGTTAAAGGGTCAAAAGCATTTAATCAATCTAATGAATATGTTTTTGACTAGTCCTGTCACTGAAATAATTTATTAGGATTAAATCTAATTCACAAGCATATGATGATAAAAAGTTTACTTTCTTAGAACAATTGTGCATGTAATGACCATATAAGCGTGTACACGGGAGCTTGTACTCTTCTAGATTATCATTTTGTCCAAACACAGTAATAAAATCATTTTATAACATGCAAGGGCATGACGAAATTCATGATATTTTAAAGAAAGTAAATTCAAATTTATTGATTTCGAAATATATATAATCTCCACATTTTTGAAATTAAGTACTTCATTCTAAAAATAATAGTAATCCCAAAGATGAGACTATTATTGGTATTATGTAGGTAAGGAAATAGCTCTATAAACTTTGTGGAATTTTTTGACCAAGAAAAAAAAACTGTGGAATTAGAATTATTTAAGTTTCTATGGTTGAAAAAGCTTTATTTGAGTTCTAAACATTATCTATTTATACAAATATAAAACCGAAAACTAGAGAATTTCTTGTGCTCTCTCAAAAAATGCCCTTACTAATATTATGATGTCAATGAATAAGATGATGTAAAACTGTTATCCAATGCGATAAAAATACCTACACGCGTCTTTCCTAGTTAGTTAGGGTGCGTTTGATAACATTTCTGTTTAAAAATTGTTTCTGGGAACAGAAATAGAAAAAAATATTTCTATTTCAGGGAATAATTTTTGAATAAAAAAATGTGTTTGGTAAATATGTTCCAGAAATATAAAAAGAATAGAAACACATTTGGTAAATTTGTATAATTTTTTATTTCTTTTAAATTTTTAATATTTTTATTTTATTTTTTCTATTTTCTTTCTTATTTGGCCTCGCCCAGCCACGGCGAGGCTCGCCAGCCCTCGGCAATGCCGAGCTCGCCGGATTTGGGCGAGATCGAGCTCGCCGGATTTGGGCGAGATCGAGCTCGCCCAGCCCGGCACAAGGTCGGCCTCGTAGGGGGTCGGCGACACTCCGATGAGGTCGTTAGCCCTCGACAACGGTCGCCGGCCATGGCCAGGCTGGCGACCGGCCAAAGAAAAAAGAAAGAAAAAAGAAGAAAAAAGAGAAGAAAATGGAAGAGAGAGAAAATGTGTTCTTAAATTTTGTTCCAGAAACAAGAAACAACTTTTTTTTGTTTCTTGTTTCTGTTCCAGATGTGTTTCTAGGAACAAAAAAATAATTTTTGAACAAAAACACAAACAAATGTGTTTCTGCTCCTTTTTTGTTCCCAGGAACAAAAAAAAAAAGTTTGTGTTCTTGGGAACAAAAACACATTTTAGCAAACAGGCCCTTAATGCTCTAGGACGAAGGGAAATAGGTTTTGCTTGTGAGGCTTGCATTCACGCCAGAAGTATTATTTTTAACAAAAAGAAACAAGATTTATGTAGTAGGTCCCATCTATTTTCTCTTCTTCCCTTATCTAGGGCTAGGTGTGAGGTTTCGTTTTTGGTGACGCGTTTTATTGGATTGGACTGGCTTCGGTTCGGTTCCCAAAATTAGGAATTGCTATTTCTGATCTAATTCTCAAATTCTGGGTGGACTGGACCTAAAATTGTACACTCCTAATTTGCAATATCATAATGGCAATTCTCTTTTATTTTTGGTTTTATTTTTTTTCATTGCTGTGCATCCAAACTTGTTCGCATGTTCTCTTCTTCCTAGGTAGGATTGCCTTGGATTCTCCTGTGCATTGAAACTTTCATCACATGAAGGCAATGTTGAATTATTGGTGCATGCCAACCGGTTGGATTAGATAAATCAAACCAATAAAGAAATAAATATATGATAAATAAAAGCAAAAGTAAAAAGGCATTTAATTTTTTTTATGAGATTTGAAGAAGAAATTGAGGTTTGACAGAAAAAAGAAGAAGAAGAAGGGAAAATTAAGGTAGAACAGAGCCAAAAAGACATTCTTCTCACTATGCTCAGGTACAAAATAAATGTATACAGCAATTTGATGATATTTATGATCATCGACACACATAATGAAAATAAGTTTTTTAGAGTAAGTGATTGTTATAATACAATATTTCATTATTAAAATGAAGTTTATCAGTTTGATAATATAATATTTACAAGGCTCAAAGTAAGAAGGGTAAATTTCATATGGGATTACGATAAAAAAAATATCCCAAAGTGGGATCAAGAGTAGAAATATAATTAACAAAAATACCTTCTCTTATGGAAAATATATGAACAAAAGAAAAGGACAGTTCAATGGCGCAAGCAGTGGACTAAGCAGGGGACTCTTCACTGTCCTGACGCTTTGATATTTTTATATGTTCCGAGCATTCGTTCGGAAAATATTGAACCAGACGAATCTCCATTCCCCCCCCCCCCCCCCAAAACCCAAAAACCTTTTCATCTTCTTCCACAAACCCATGCCATAGTCTCGTCATAAGTCTCTCTACACTTCTCATCTTCCGAACAAATCCACCGCTTCATGTGTATTGAAATTTTGACAGACCACAATAGAAGAGGCAAGAAGGCATTTCCTGTTTTTTGAGGAGCATTCTGGTTTTTTTTTATCTGTTAGGGCTTGAAAGCTTAACTCAATGGCAGAGTCGGAGGCCGAAATGCATCGTCTCATTAAGAAGAGGAAAACTAATGCGAGTGGAAATGCAGAGGGTGTTGATACTGGTGCATCTGGTTCGATGACTGTGCTGACAGAAACTGATTTCATTGGATCTGGTTCGTCTCCGACAGAAACTAACAATAATGCATCGACTGGAAACTGCTACGAGGTGTTCTTGAGCTTCAGAGGCCTAGATACTCGACATGGCTTCACTGATCACCTCTACCATGGGCTCTTCACTGCTGGAATTGATACTTTCAGAGATGATGATGAACTCCGCCACGGCGAGAACATTAAACCAGAGCTTTTGGCAGCCATTAGGAACAGTAAAATCTCGATCCCCATTCTCTCTGTGAATTATGGTACAAGCAGTTGGTGCCTAGATGAACTGGTTCAAATAATGGAGTGCAAAAATAGTAACAAGCAAATAGTGTTGCCTATATTCTACAAAGTGAAACCAGCTGACGTGCGATATCAAACTGGGAGGTTTGGAGAGGCATTTCATGAGCGCGAGAGTCGTTTGCGTGAGAGGTCTTCTTTCGACCCAACGACTTTGGAGAAATGGAAGTCAGCACTTGATGAAGTCGGCACCTTGAAAGGATACGAAGCCCTAGGGTAAAATTTCTCACCAAAACATTCTCTATTTTCTTTTAATATGTGTGGGTGTTTACTGGTTGTTCTAAGTCCTTTTTTTTTTGTTGGTATGTTGGTTGTTCTAATTCTCTCCTGCTTCATTTTACGTATTTTTTTTATATATAAAAAAACTGTAAGATCTTGCTGGCAGTAAGATCTTACGGTGCATGAATTCTATAAGTTGTTCTTTCTTTTTTAGTTTTCTGCTTTAACCATATTAACTAATCTAATTATAAATTTTATTGTTATGATCCCATTCACTTGAATAATAAGATTTTTTGAACGAATTTTTACTCTTATATCAAAAGATTTTGTAGTAGTATAAGATGATGGTAAATTTTTTTTTGCTTTAACGAATTTACTCTTATATCAAAAGATTTTTTACTCTTACACCCCATTCACTATTGCTTTGATGATATTGACCAATCTAATTATAGGTTACGTTACATTAATCTTCGTCACAAACTTTTCTAATTACATATTTATTTGAGATTAATAGTACAACTCATTGGCGATTTTTATTTAAAGCTCATAAGATGGTAGCGTCCAAGCTTTGCTATAATTCTTTATCTTCCCAAGTTACATTTATTAAATCATTGATAAATTTGATTATTTATTATTAAAATTATTTTACAAAAGAAATGTTACATTGGTTATATAAGATGATGGCAAAAAAATGATTATTTTTATTATATGTCTGTTTAAATAATTTTCAAAGCATTTCCTATCTTCAACAAGTAATTTCTATCTCATGCATCTGCATATATTGAAGCAATGTTTTTTTTTTTTTTTTTTTGGGTAAAAATTATTCTTCTACTTCCCTATAAACTCAATACTAGATCATTAAAGTCATAGAACATAGATACTCAAAAGGAAAATAAAGTACAACTTGTAATCATCCCTAGAGGCAATGAAAACTGATAAGAGCACCTATCTAGAATGATTCTAAATTCACAACACAAGTTAAACTTGCAAGCCTGTAGAATTGTGCAAACAAGAAGAAATCCCATCAATTGCATTCAAGTAGTTCACAATATCACAATTTGAACAACTTTTCAGATTGGTGTTATGGGACCTGAATTCATCTTGCATGAAAAGTTATGACTTGTTTATTGATTGATAGCTAACTCTCATATTGGGTTGGCTTATAGGATTTTTGCTTATTCAAATGCTCTAAACAATTTTTAAAGTCACATTCACGTTATCCCTAGTATCTTTAATAAAAAAAAAAACAATTTTGAGAGGGATTCGATGAGCGTGAGAGGCGTTTGCAGGAGAGGTCTTCTTTTGACCCAACGATTTTGGGTAAATGGAAGAAAGTATTCTATGAAGTCAGCACCTTGAAAGGATATGAAGCCAATGGGTAAAATTTTTCACGAAAACATCATATACTTTCTTTTAATATGTGTGGGTGTTCACTAGTTGTTCTAATTCTCACTTGCTTCATTTTCGTTCTTTTTGTTACATATGAAAAAAACAGTAAGATCTCGTTGGCAGTAAGATCCTGCGATGCATATGTTCTATGAGTGTTCCTTTTCTTAGTTATTTTGCTTTAATGATATTGACGAATCTAATTATAGATTTTATTGTTATGATTCCATCCACTTGGAAATAAGATTTTTTGAATGAGTTTTTGCTCTTATATCCAAAGAGTTTGTAACATTGTGCCATTTTTTTTTCATGTTTATGGATTACGTTATATTAATCTTCATCGCAAACTTTTCTAATAACATATTTATTTGAAATTAATAATGCAATTTATTGTTGATTTTTATTTAAAGCTCATAACATCATCTCGTCCAAGCCTTGCTACATTTCTTTATCTTCCCAAGGTACATTTATTAAATCATTGATATCGCTGATTAGTTGCTATTAAAATCATTTTACAAAAGAATCTTTTGATTGGTTATATAAGATGATGGTAAAGGGAAAAAGGATTATTTTTACTATATGTCTGTTTAAAGAATTTTCAAAACATTTCCTATCTGCAACATGTAATTTCTGCATCATGCACCTGCATATATTGAAGCAATGTTCTTATTTTGGGTAAAAAATTTTCGTGTACTTCCCTATAAACTCAATATAAGATCAATTAAAATCATAGAACATAGATACTCCAAAGGAAAATAAAGTACAACATGCTGTCATCCTTAGAGGCAATAAAAACTAATGAGCACCAATCTAGAATGATACTAAATTCATGACACGTGTAGGAACTTACAAGCTCGTAGAATTGTGCAAACAAGAAGAAATCCCTTCGATTGCATTCGAGTAGTTCACAAAATATCACAATTTGAACAACTTTTCAGAATTTGAACAACTTTTCAGATTGGCATTGTGGTATGTAAATTCATTTTTGCATGAAAAGTGATGACTATGGCTTGTTTGTTAATTGATGGCTAACTCTCATATTGCGTTGGCTTATTGGATTTTTGCTTATTCAAGCACTCCAATGAATTTTCAAAGTCATGTCTATGTCATCCTTAATATCTTTAATAAACAACCAATTTAAAATTTGGTTCCAATCCATAATATATTCAATATTTAAGATTCATAAGTGATACCCTCAAGTTTTTCCTAGCTTGATAAACTTTGTTGGAGTAACAATAGAATGGCGCACGCCATGTGAAGCAACCACCATCATTTCGCACTTTAGACTTAGCATATATGATAATATATGGTGGTATGACAAGAATTCTTAAAGTCTTTCAATCTATTCCTAGATTTTATTTATTTTTTAATTATTATTGTGTTCTCAATAGATAAACAATAAAAAATTATTGTTGCCACATATTTGAACTCTGGTCACATTTGACAGATATGAAGCTGAGTTGGTGAAATCGATTGTCCGAGGAGTATTGAGCGAATTGAAGAGAAAGTTCGAATTGGTTATTTCTAAGAATTTGGTCGGAATTGATAATCATGTGAGTAGGGTTATGGAAACCATGGATAATAAATCTCATGCCACCCTATTTGTTGGCATCCATGGAATGGGAGGCATTGGTAAGACTACTCTTGCTAAAGTCATCTACAACAAGCTCTTCAATCAATTTGAGCATCGTAGCTTCATTGCCGATGTAAGGGAATCATCGAAGCGTAATGGCATACATTACTTACAAAACAAGTTAGTTAGTGATATATTGAATCAAAAAAATGAAGTTCATGATCAGGATGAAGGGACTAACTTCATCTCCTCTAAGTTTAAAGGTAAAAAGGTCCTCATTCTTCTTGATGATGTGGACAATGTTGTTCAGTTGAGCATTTGGCTGGTAATCATGATTGGTTTTATCCAGGAAGCAAGATCATTATTACCTCCAGAAACAAGAAAATTCTTAAACAAATTGGGGTGGACTACACCTATGACCATAGTGAAATGGATGATGTTCACTCTTTGATTCTGTTTAGCAAACATGCATTTCGAAGAAGGGACTCTCCTTCAAAGGATTTTAAAGATCTCACTCATGAAGTTGTATCCCTCACTGGAGGGCTTCCCTTATCTCTTGAGGTTTTAGGTTCATTATTGTGTGGAGAAAAGCCGGAATTCTGGAGAGGGACAATAGACAAGTTAAAAATAATGCCTTGTAAAGAAGTGCAAGAAACGTTAAAGATAAGTTATGAAGCATTAGACAATGAACAAAAACAAATATTTTTGGATATTTCTTGCTTTTTCATTGGCACTGACAGTAGAATCGCATCCTACATGTGGGACGCCTGTTGCTTTTTCCCTAAGGAGGGAATTGAAGTATTGAGGTTCATGTCATTGATAAAAATTGGAGATGATCATGAGCTTCAAATGCATGACCACTTGAGAGATCTTGGTAGGACAATTGTTCGCCAGGAAAACCCTCGGGAGCCTCAAAAGCATAGCAGGTTATGGGACCCTAAGGAAGCCTTTAAAGTGCTAAAGCGAAACAAGGTAACTATTTCTCTTTTTTTGTTCCCTTAATCCATATTCTACTATTAAAGTAATGTTGGTCCTCTACTTAGTGCTTGCTCTAGTGAATGAAGAACCTTCTAATATTAGTATCCTTGTGTCGTTTCATTGTCATTTCATGACGTGATTAGAAAGTAGGAGATTGCTCTCCCTTGAAAAGTACTATAACTTATTTGAGATATTTCTTAGTAAATTATGAAGTCATCTCAAAGAATTGAGGTGCTTTCAAATTTATTAGATACTTGATAGGGGTATTTTGTGAAGAAAAAATTCCTGAATTTCTGAATTTCTATAATTGATTCAGTTGCTTCCTTGACACATGCAATAAATAACTTGACTATGCTTCTGTAAAAACGTAACTACTCGGGATATATAAATCATATGTTAGAATTAATATAATAGGACTAATGATGCCCGCATTTCTCATGAAATTTTAGTCACTATCCATAATGGAGAATAGAAGGGATACTTATTTATTAAGTTAAGAATTCCATTTAACAATATTCATAGCACAAGGTCTGATTTAAAGCTTACCGAATTAGATAGGAAAAGAAGTTTCTTATAATGTATAACATATATATATATATATATATATATATATATATATATATATTAACAGAAATTATATATATGACATGAAGTGTATTTTTATGCAGTGGCCATCAGAAAGAGAAATGTTTTACTTTTTCTACATAAAAAAGTAAAGAGATAAATACTCTAAAATTCTATTTTGTATAATTAAGTATTTGTGAAATTAATCATAATTATGACTCTAATACCTTTAATCCATCATTTGGTTTGACTTAAGTTGTTGCTCAAAAGACTAGCACTTTTTGCAATCTCAACGTGCGACCTATGGTATAATCTCAAGACCAATCCATATATTAAGAAATTCAAAGTCAGTGTCTGTTTTCGTCCTACATGAAAAAATAAACTAAACTAACAAAAAAATGAATATGCTGTATATTTTCTATACAAACATAATGGTATAGCTAAATTTTACAACTAAAAATGTACATTGTTTATATAATTATTTCAGTATTTTTCTACGATTCCATCTCGTTCTTCATCCATGTTACTATCATAAGTTGAAATCAGAGTGTTTCTGCTAAAAATGATATAAGTTCTTTTTAGTTTATTCCAACATTGAATGAAAATATCCGAAGTTATTTTCATATATATTATCTAAAATACAAGCAGCTGAAAGAACCGCAATATGCACCACTTCCGATTGAAAAACAAATGCCAAATATCCTTCTTTATTTTGAAAAAGTACTGCTACCCCTTGTTGGTCCCAAGGGACGAAGGAGGCTGGGTTAGCCACTCACAACTCTCAGTCTGTTCCTTTTACAATTATGCCGAACCTTTAGAAGGACCCTCCAGCATAAGCTCGATCGAAATGCCACTTGAGATCTATCAAGGAAATGAAGAATTTCCTCCATATCCTTCTTCTAAAGTGTTGCACCTGAAGTGCATTGTAGAAAAATTGCTTGTACAAGACGTCCTATAACATGGCAAAGCGACGTGAGAGGTCACCCAATACTCTCCTTTGTTGAAGTGTTTATAAAACAAATGCTCGCCAAGTGTGAAGCAAGGACAAAGCACTAGCACGACTTACTAAGGGTGCGTTTGGTAATGTTTCTGTTTAAAAATTGTTCTAGGAAACAGAAATAGAAAAAAGTGTTTCTGTTCCGGGGAACAATTTTTGAACAAAAAAACGCATTTGGTAAACTTGTTCCGGAAATAAAAAATGAACAGAAACACGTTTGATAAATTTGTATAATTTTTTTTATTTCTTTTAATTTTTGAATATTTTATTTTATTTTTTTCTATTTTCTTTCTTATTTTTTTTTATTTTTCCTTTTTTTTCTTTTTCCTTTTTTCTTTTTTCTTCTTTTGGCCGGTCGCCGGCCTTGGCCATGGCCGGTGACCGGTCGACAAGGGCCATAATAATAGTAACATGTTAGCCACATATTCTTAAAGGAGTGAATCTCCAAATAATTTTTAATTATCTGTTATTTGTTTTTTTTTGTGACCTACAACCTGTTAATCTTACAGTCAATTTATAATAGTCACTTGAGCATTTCTTTGGGAGCAATGACTAATCTGAGTAGATTACTTATGTTGAAGATTTTTTTTTTTTTTTCATGGATTCCTTTTGAGTGTTGAGATTAAATCCTTCCCAAATTATTATGTTGTTCACGTGTGAGTATCCACGAAATCTTGTACAAAATTGTGAAGTACAATAGCAAAATTTCTGGTTCCAAGAAAATGACATGTGGAAGTCCATGAACTTTTTGTATTACTTCTTGACTTCTTATGCATAATTATTATTATTATTATTTTATTTGTGAAAGCTTGCTACAATTTGGTTCTCAGGAATAAATATTCTATTTCCATTCTATTTTGATGAAGCAATTATTCCTTCATTTGATTAAAAAACAGAGTAGAAATTTCTATACTCTTAAAATCAGGAGTAGTTATTCCTGTCGGGGCCAAGGAATAGCTATTCCATGTAGGCTTGTAGCCAAAAATAGCTTCAATTTTCTCATTTCTAAAAATGCTTTGCACTTTCCACAATTAATTTTTTTAATATTTTTATTATATTTGAGTAACTCGGTTATTTATCATTATGATTATATCAAATTTTAATTTATATTTAAACTAAAATTTATGATAAAATCGTAAGTTTAGAGATTATTAATATAGCTGATAAGTTATTTATGATTATGAATATATCAAATTGTAATCTATTGCTAAACTAAAATTTACGATAAAATAATAAGTTGTAGAGAATATTAGCATAACTAATATTATTGTCTTAGTTATTTATGATTAGAAAATAATTAATTAAGAATATTTCAAGTTACTACTAGTAAATAATAAGTACATGATATATTAATATAACTATTATCACAATATTTAGTTTCTTGTAATTAGTTATTATTCCAATGGAAAATAAGACTGTGTTATTTATTTATTTTATTAAGTAGCACGGTCGAGTAAATACACAAAAAATTAATGTGAAATTTACATAGAGAAAAAATATTTCTAATAAAATAGATCAAATCAACTTTTGATTTTGCACATTGCAATTTGATTAAATTCCTTGCATTGCACGCTTGTCTTAACTAGCATGGTAATGAAGCTGCAGTATGGGAAAGAAGAAAATTACAAGTTGTAAAGTTTTTACTTTGAATGAACCATGACATCATAATTCCTTTTGAGATCCGAATTTATATGGCCAAATTTCAAAATGGAAGTTGACATTGTTCACTTTGTTAGCCTTTATAAATATTGTTTATTGGCGTAAAAAGAAAAATCATATCTTCGCATTGCTGGTCTCTTGAACACATTAATGCACGTCAATCGCGATATGAACAAATAATATTAGATTACTTTAGTTGGATTTAGTATTAATAAACGTTGATTCTTGCTTGCAGGGAACAGACAAGATTGAGGCCATTGATCTAAGTAAAAGCAAAATAGCCAAGCGAGATGACAACAATTACACAGCAGAACAATTCAAAAATTTGACGAGGCTAAGATTCCTTTCCATGGACGGGGCACATCTTAGTGGAGATTTTGAGCACTCAATGGAGGAGTTAAAATGGCTTCAATGGCAAGGATGTCCCACGAGTTTTGAAGTAAACAATTTTCACTTGCAGGAATTAGCTGTGCTCGAATTGCATGGAAGTGAGATAAATGAGAAATGGGGAGGATGGAGTTTTTTCAAGGTAAGAATTAAAGTCTTTTTTTTCCTCTCCTTTTATGCTTTCTTTTGAATCATAATGACTCTACACTCACCCATCGACATTCATTATTGTTTTTTTTTTTTTTTAGATGGCAGAGAAGCTTAAATATCTAGACCTTTCGTATTGTCGATCCTTGGAAAATACTGACTTCCTCTCAGCTTTTGAGAAGTTAGAGGTTCTCATCCTCATCTGGTGTAAAAGACTGAAGCGAATCGACGCTTCCACTGAAGACACGGAGGGCCTCCTTCACTTGGAGCTGGGCTCATCCCGCGCGCTTCATCTCGCAGTAGGCGCCGATGCAGGCACCGAACGCCCCGTTCCTCGTTTCTGCCTTGGGGAGCTTCCAGCAGAAACAGGTAAATTAAAGCACTGCGACAACTCAATCTATCCTGTACTGAATCCCTTTCTGCATTACCAAATAGCATAGGGTCTTTGGAGAATCTAGAGATTCTAGATATTTCTGTGAGTGGTATAGAAGAATTACCCAGTGGTATTGGGAGTCTGAGAAAGCTCCGAGAGTTATGTGCTCGCGATTGCAGAAATCTGAAAGGGATAATGGTAGAAAGCATGTGTAATCTTTCTTCCCTACGAAGCCTTGATTTTTACACGCTGCAAGAAGCTCCAATCGCTGCCGGACTTTCCTTCCAGCTTAATAGATTTGGGCGTCACCTGTCAAAGTCGCAAATTGCCTTCGCTTTCCCACCTAGCCCATCTCAAGCAACTACGAGTTGAGGTCTGCGGATTTATCCAGTGCATCCAGGAGCTTCCATCAACGCAATTAAAGAGTTCAGAATGCTCCCAACCGATGGACATTGAAGAAATGGAATCACCACAATCCCTAAACACGCCCTTCAAGTTCGAATCCTTGGAAGTCAGGAGTTGTAGATCTATCGAAATGCTGGATGTTTCACAGTTTGTCCATCTAAGGACATTAGTTGTCCGCGGTTGCGTGAATCTACTTGAAATTCGAGGTCTTGACAAATTGATATATTTGGAAAGCTTGGATATCACATCCTGCTTTTCAATCAAACGGGTGGACCTTCCAAAAGCCGAGGGTCTGAAGAAATTGACTATTAAGAGATGCTACAAATTAGCCGAAATTCAAGGCCTTGATAGGTTGGAGTATTTGGAAAGGCTAGATATCGAAGGGAGCACTTCAATGGAAAGGCTAAACCTTCCAAAATCCGGGAGGCTGAAGGAATTAGTAGTTACATATTGCTACAACTTAGCCGAAATTGAAGGCCTTGATAGGTCGGAGTATTTGGAAAGTTTAGATATCCAATACTGCACTTCAATGAAAAGGCTAGACCTTCCAAAATACGGGAGGCTGAAGGAATTAATAGCTACATATTGCTGCAACTTAGCCGAAATTGAAGACCTTGATAGGTCGGAGTATTTGGAAAGTTTAGATATCCAATACTGCACTTCAATGGAAAGGCTAGACCTTCCAAAATCCAGGAGGTTGAAGAAATTACAAGCTGAAGGATGTTTATACTTAGCCGAAATTGAAGGCCTTGATAGGTTAAAGTTGCAGGAACTAAATATCATCGGATGCTTGTCACTCAAAACAATTCTAGAATCATCTGGAACTCAGATTTATCGATCAAATGAGATTACAAATAGCGAAATGATAGGGTTATGAATAAGACGATACGGATGACTCGGATGAGTCAATATAATGGAAGTAATCCCCACTTACTATCAAAGGTACATAGAGCAGGTAAGTTACCTTTGTTTTTTGAGATCTACTATCCAATTTTCATTTGTATTTCCTGCTCCTAATATCTTTCAAGATTTATGATCTTCTCAATATTATTTCCTAGCTGACAGTGTCATCATTGTCTCCTTACTTGAATTTAAGGAATTGAGGGGAGATATCCATGGAAATTGTTGTGTGCTTTGGCAACAAGATTTTGCTTATCATGCCAGTAAGGGAAATAGATGGAAAAGGCTTTCTAAGTGCATCATTTGTCATTAGTTTTCGGGTAAGATCCTTCATCCTATACAGAAAATAAAGATTCTCAACGTTTGATTGATTCTGGGAATGCTGGAAGTAGTGCATAAAAACTGATGTATGCAGGTATCTGATAGCATGCCAAAGGTCATTACGTAGGTTGAGAAATGAAAAATGAAGGACCCTATAGGGCGGTCCTCCTAATTGAGGTTTTAGTTTGCTCTGCCCTTACCATGTAGCTCATGACTGCATGTTTCTAAGTTATGCTTAAGAGTTAATTTACGATGCAAATGGAGCATGTTGACAGGGCATCCCTTGGCATCAACCATTGAGTTCCACACATTTTATTTCACAGAACTGTCTGCATTGGCTGATTAAAGTAACTGTATCAGTTTAGAAATGCTAAATGCAAGAACAAGCTCTTCTTCTAGTGGTGTGGCTGTGAGTGAATTAATAAACAGGGAAGAAGCAAAAGCATTGTGAATTATTTGGATCGATCTAGAAAATTGCAATTCGAATTTTATTGACTATGGATCCTTGTTCATTTGGTTTGAATCCAGAATATACCTACTCCAAGGCTAATAATAGATTATCCCAGAGAATGCATCTTGATGTTTGTAGAGTTGGTAAAGCCATCTATCGTATACTTGAACTTTTGAGCTAAGCAAGACATTACTACAATGTCCTTTGACATAATCGTCTGTACTGTAAAATAAATTCCTTATATTGTGCATAAGCTCTTGTTAGTTCATTTACTTGCTGAAAAGTAAAAGACAGGAGGCATCTGTATAAGTTTCCTGAGTAAACTTTTCGATATCCTATACGCCATTTGAAAACCACCTTGCATTAATTCTAATGCATGAATATCATGTAGTGATAAGGAAAAGAATCATACTATGTCCCACAAAAGCAAGCAACTTGAGTTGAATTCACTATGTTAATTTGATCAAAGCTTCTGTGGGTGATGATGTTAGATGCCCCATTAGTTGGATCCAAAGAGCTCAAAAGGAATATTGAGTTTGACAAACAGAGATTTGTAAACTTCAGAGTATTATTACTAGTTTGTTGATGTTAGTTGCTGGATTGATTTCATCTGACTCACTGGCAGGATTCGGTTATATTTTTCACTGGTTGATGAAAATGCTGAAATATCTGAGAGAGCTTTCGCAAGGAACTTCTAAAATAAATCGAAATCATAGAAGGATTAGGAGCTCAATGCATACTTGGAATGGTAAAAGGTTGTTTGCATGTTGTCATCCCACATTACCCTGTTTATATTTAACAGAAGCTTTGCACAGCTAAAAATGTCCGCCTCCACTCCTGTGATCAAGTCTCTCTATCTTCCTTATTTTCTCTCCCAAATGTTACTCTAGGATTCAAGTGGACTATCCTCATCCTCTCACTCTTCAACTGGCTCGAGCGTTCCTCTAGGTTTGAGCTCTATCCATCACAAGCCCTCTTTCAGCTCGCATCCTTCCGATTTGCTCTAGTGCTAATGTTGCGTTTTCAACTGCTCGTGAAGCTTTAGCTATGGAGACCAGCGAAGGACCACAGTGTGTCGTCCTACTGTTTCAGCTTCAGGTCAATAAATCACTGGCTTCTCAGGTTCGGCTCCTAGTGTTCTTTTGTGACCTAATGGGCAGTTGACTCGATTGTTCCAAGTTGATTTTCTGAAGTTTGCTTGATTTCTGATTGGCAGGTCAAGATGATGGAGTGGAATCCAAAGAAGTATTGGCCAGCAATGGTCAATAAGGACTCAAAGGCGATGTCAATTGGCAGAGAATGTGGACAGTCTCTCTTTGTAATTGCTTCGAAGCGAGAAGGTTGGTCAGCTTAGTATTCCTTGGATACTGTGAAATATGGTCAGCTTGGTATTTGCTTTCATGTACCTAAGCAGCTATTTTGGTAGGCCTTCACTGGGTTTTGCTAGCCATTTGTAGGCCAGAGAATTCTAATACCGTGGTGTAATGGAACTTGGTCGTGCTTTAAATGTCAAAATGATATGCTGTCAAGCCTAGTATTGTTTTCATGCGCTCTAGCAGCATGTCCACATTAGTTGCTAAACTGATGATGTGCAATGGTAAATGACTCCTGGTTCGTAGGTTGGTTCTTCATTTCAGGTCATCTTGCTACAGTCCTCATAAATACTTTGAGCACTTCAACACTTCAACTAGATAAGATTGACTCAAGTTAGGGTGGTTTGCTGGTCATCAACCCTGGTTTTTGTTGGTCCAACATTATTTCGATTATCCAGATGGTAACGAGGGTTAAAATAGATGGGTTGATTGTTGTTTCTCGTTGGATTGTAAGGTCTCACTTTTTTAAAGATAAAGTTTAATTTCTTGCACTTTCTGCCTTTATTTATTATGTCAGGTCAGCAAGACGTCTTACACGCATTATTGTGCCAGAGAATTACTGCAACTTGGAGATTGTGGGGACAATGAATATTTGCGAAGGACACTTGCAGAGGAATTTCAACTGATGGAACAGAGGTATTAACAAAAGAATTAGAAATGTGAGATGCAATAGAATCTTGTTCTTGCATAGAAGTTCGTATCTGAATGTGTCGTTTATTGCTCTTTCATTATACATTCTTCTCATTAATGCTATATCTAGTTTGCCATGCATAAGTGTTCTTACCCATGCCACCTTTGTGGGAGAAATATGAATTATGGGACAAAACGTTGCTGGTATCTACTGTTTGAAGTGATTCATTTTTCCCCTTCAAGTTTGGTCCTCATTGCCGATGTGTGTACCAAATGTGAAATTCTTGATCTCATTGTATGCATAACAGGAGTTTGAGTATGATTGCCCGGATTCAAAATTGGACTGTGTGAACATTGCCACTCTTTGCTTTTTAGTGTTATCCAACTCATCAATTATTTGAGTTTGTTGATCTTTTCTATCCATTTTCCTATTACCAAAAAATTGTATGAATATTTTTCATTTCCTCGCCTGAGTAGCCAGAACTATGAGACCATAATGTGAGAAGGAGAACAAGATAGGGAAACCTTTGGGGGTGGGGTGTTGTCTTCTGGGTTTTGTAGTCAACAATGATTTTCACTTACCCTCTCTTTAATATTCTAGCATTTCGTATTTGGTCTCAGGTTGATTACTTGACAATGTAATTGGAACTTAAGTTGGGTGATCTTGTCGGATTGGGCTTTCTGTTTAGCTTATGATCATTGTGTATGGAAAAACAGTGCGTCATTTTTAGATATGGAATGATTTAATCATTACAGTTTCAAGGAAGCTATCAAGGTGCCTTTTTTTTTTTCACTATTTAAAAACTAATCTTGATATGAATTTATTGTCACAATTCCCTCATATGTCTGTTTTAGCATTCACTAGATACATTCCCTTTTCACTATCCTTCCATGTGCAGAGTACAAATATAGGATGGCTCTGAATTTGCTTCATCCAATCAAAATCATGAAATTGGGTTTACAGATTATATCTCCTTCCAAATAGTCTTTGTTAGATGTTACAAACGATATAGCAGAGTTGAGGTGATTTATGAATCATTCAAGCAATGTGAAGTAGGGAAGGCCTTTGGAATCGATCTTGTTGTGCATCCCTCCTGGTTACTATCGTGTGGATTTGGCTCTATAAAAGGTAAAAGCTAGGTATATCATATGTTAAATCCCTTATTTGCAGATGTGGCTAATATATTACGTTGGAAACAGGAACTTCAAATTGTTATGCTGCTAAATAAGATGAATGATGCTTGTGAAAACTTGAGAGATGCCTGGATGATGATCTTGTAGACCAGTGACATTCCATTTATGCATATTTCAGGAACCTCTTGTGCAATTAACTGGGAGTTGGACCAATTGAAGGTAACTTGTGGATCTAGAGCTTGCATAATGATTCCTTACTTGTGATAAATATAGGATGCTCCTGAGTTCTATTTGTTCCTATACATGTTAATTCCCAATTTAAGACATTGATGGCAAAAAGGAAAATCTAGGATATTGTGCTTTTCTTTTGAGTCTGGTTTCACAGCGGAAACAATAGTGGTCAACAACCGGTGGTATCAACCCTGTCGAACAAGTAACCATGTGTACTTGTCAATTGGTAACCCAGCAAACCTGTCAACTAGTCTGGACCAATTCTAGGCCTTCCAAAAACGTTAAGGAAGAGTGTTGAAGTTGGGTCGGGGTTTGGAACTCCAACCTCTTGTAACTAAAAGGCATGCCAACCATCTGCTTTGGCATCTTCTTGCTTCATTTTGTGGTGGATAATTCATTTATTGACCGTATTGGCTTAGTCTATCAAAAATTTGAATGATTCTATCAAGAACATGAACCCTGTCTTTTGTGCTTAAGCAGCTTTGTCGAGTGAACTGGGCTTCTTTTGTTCTGGAAATGTGTATTCTATTAGATAACGTCACATGCAATCGGTTCAACTGGTCGAATTGTTAGAGCATGGTTCTACTAGTTTGACTGATTGAATCACTACTCCGGTTTTAAAAACGTTTATTCTTTTGTTCTTCCTATTATGTATCTGCTCTCCTCATTAGCGCGAGGAGTGGCAGCTTAGTTTTTCCTCCTATATGCAGATACATCCTATTTCATGCCTGCAATTTTAAAGGATGTTATACTTTCTGCCTTAACATAACTGCAAAAGTTGTGTTGACAGTTGGTTCCTTGTACTTGAATGCTTGTTAAGGAATGTGCATTTGATGACCCTAATGGGTTAGTAGTGCCACTTTTGCTTCTATTTTGTGAGAACACTTTTGCTTGGTTGTCTTATTGTCACTTCCAAAATACTAACCCAATGAAAATACACATCTTGGACTCTATCTTACACCTAGAGATGGTGCTGCATTCCCCATACTATAGTTCCTCCTTGGTAGTGGTAAATTTTTTTTACACTGCCGTACAATCGAGCTAAGGATCAACTCATTGTGATGCCATCAATTGTATACTCTGAAAACTATTTTCCTTGAGCTTCTTGCCATGTCCATTTGCAGTTTGGATTTTTAGAAACTTGTTGACAGTCTTTCCTTTCTGTATCATTGTTTGATAAACTCACCAGTATTAGTAACAAATTTATTTCATTGACTAGGTGGTGGAGCTGGAATTATCCTGTCCATGCTCCTTACTAACCACTTTTACAACCTACTCTTAAGTTTAAATATGACTGGCATAGGTATGTCATGCCTCTTTAATGGACAATTTCATGCTTGTTCAGATGGTTGAAAACATGCAAATTTATGCTCCAAGAATATCGTTTTCATTTCAAGAAGTACAATACTGAACTATTAGGTTTTCCTGTAAATTTAGATCAATTGGGAGGTCAAAGTGCAAAAAGATGAATCTTTAGTGGCCAGACATATACAGAAAGAATAATTATCTTCTTATTGTAGGTTCATTGCAGTTTGAGTTACTGACTGAGAACTAGTATGTACATGTTCATAATGATAGACACTATCAGGGTCTTTAGCGTAGAAAGATACTGTAGAGCATTCATGGTTCACATGCATACGATAGCCTCTTCGGTACACAAGTATTGCTTCCACCTATGTTTTAGCATGATGCAAGTATTGTACTTATTACTTTTACCAAACAGAGGTATCAAAACATCACATTAGTTATGGCCATATTATAGGAACATTGGAGTGAAATCAAGTTGAGTTATTTATTTTTAGCTACAGCAAGCAGAGGTGTGGCTTGTGTTTTGGCTACAAGAAAGCTGGCCTTGGTCTACATACTTGGACAAGGATGTAGATGAAATCTCAGATTCAGAATGAACGTCTACTGTGGGTGGACCTCTATTGTTGGGGATAGTCTCTCCTGGTAATTGCTTCAAATTGAGAAAGCTCTGTCTTTTTTCTATTCAGTGTGTGAAGTGCTTGAATGTCTTAATTGAGAACATGATTTTGAACTGAGGAGTTTGCGTTTTACAGAAAAAACCTAGTGTGAATGAAGGTTCCGAGTGGAAATCTAGATTCCGTTCTAGTTTAGTTTATGTGGTGGTGATTGTACTTGATATTATGATTATATTATGGTTGTTTATGTGCACTAATATTTGTTTCGGTGGTATCTACTTTTGTTTGGTCATAAGGAAAGTAAAACGCGAAGTAACTCAGGATATTATCATCGTCCTTAAAAAGAAATGGATAGTTAAGGTAAAGCAATTTCGAGGCAGTTTTCTTAGAAATAACTTTAAACTTTACATTATGGAAGAACTTCCCTGCTGATAATTTTTAATGCTTGCATATACTTTCAAGAGTTGCTATCAGCTGAACAACATGATGCCTCATACTTGGAAGCCTAAATTATCTTGTTCATGCTTTAGATTTCTACTCAACCTGTAAGTATCGTCTATCTTTCAGTAAAAAGTCCCTAAAAATCTATGTAGTTCAGATGTTGAAAGTTGTGAGGCAAATTTGTTGCAAAATTTTTAAACATCGTCGCATGAGTCATGCGTCATTTTTGTTCTCGACTGCTTAAGGCCTGCTTAGTTTTAGAAAACAGCTTTAGTTTCCATTTTCATAGAAATTGTTTTCGATCTTTTGTTGACAAAATATTTGTTTAGTGAAAATAATATGTCATTAGGGATAAAATTGTGAGAATATGCTTGGGTTACTTCACATTCCAAAAACAGGCTTATTTATTCCAAATCTCCATGTTTGCATTTGGAATGGGAATACAAAAAAGTCATCTTCAGTTTTTAATTTTGATTCTGAGAATAGTTTTCGTTTTATTCGTCGACTGCTTTTGGAGTGTTACCAAACGCATTTTCTGGTCTGTTTTAATTCTCAAATTGAAATCAGAACAGACTTTTGAGAATCTTTATCAGCCGAATGCCTCCTTAGATTATCAATCTCTTTCTGTCTGCAGAAAAAATGGACTTCATCAAGTTGCTTAACAGGCTTTGAACATTCATTGAAGATTACTTCATGTCATCCAGGCATCATTATATGTAATGCATAAGCAGTGGGTTGATGCCACTAACATATTTCGCGAGGAATTTTGATTTGCTGTCAAACCTTGTTAGTGACCATGTCAAGTGATACTGTTAATTCAGAGCGGTAGATGGCGTTTCATTTTTCTTCATTTAACTATTTTTGTTTGCTTATCTAGGTCTTGACTCTTTCCCTCAGGAGTTTTCCAATCTATCAGTTTCATGTTAATTCTATGGATGAAGTGGTATGGCTAATTTTTTAAGCTCTAGTGCTGCTATAGGACTTTGGCTTTTTTGGTTGGTTTTTATAATCTCAGTCTGCTAGTTTGTCCAGTGATAGGGTATGAAGTGTGTATCACAAGTTGTTTGTGGTGCTGGAAAAGAACTTATGCTAGTTGTCCTCAATCATCTGCGGGTGCGTGTTATTATCTTTGCATCTGGCCTTTTTCCTTCATGCATCTCAGTGAACAATCTTGGAGGTGATCGGATAGAGATAGGAATTTGCTACAGGAAATTATTCTTCTGCACATCTTGAGACACGCCATATTTTCAGAACATCCTGATGTTGATTCTTCATACAATCATATTGTATGCAATGATATGAATTATTAATATTAAGTGACTGGAAAGGGTCAAGTAAAATCTGATTTGAGTCTGATTCAATAAGTTGGCAATGTCTCCTATAAGTGTATTGGTTTGAACTTGAACTTAATCTAAGTTTGAGCTTTGAGTGTACTGTACATGGAGATTTGGATATAGAATGTTTATACATTCACATTATAATTAGCACATGTAGAGATATGTTCTCAATTTAAAAGGAAAGAGTTTATTGCCCACTTCGATCTTAGCATATATCCCCTTACAATTGCGAGAGTCAATTTTTGTACTAAATAATCATATTCAAAGCTTTGTACCCATCGATATTACTATTAGAGCCTGGGGGAAGTTAGACTTATTTATATTGCCAAATTCCACCCATTGAACGCAGTGTAGTTAGTGAAACTCTTCTTTCCTGTGTTATAATTATGGTCAACAAGCTAAGGATGAGAATAAAAACTCAGATCTTCAAAGAAAATGAGCAGAAAACTAACTGGTGGTTGCTCGGATGACAGTGAATCGAGCCTACATGGATCTAATCTGTGATGCTTAACCATGGTTATGAGAGCCTCTGTTCTTAATCATTTGTTTAGTACTTAGATGTGAGAATTGATTATTTTGTATTATTATTTTTATCTTTAGATCACGTTTTTTGATATACCACCTCTAATTTTGGCAGACCAATGCTGAGGATGTCAACTCCTAGTATTGGAATTGGTTTTACTAAGTTGCATGCCAGATAGATTCATATTAGGTGTTTGAGACCTACTGATGCATTATACTCGCATTTTTCCTCTTCAAATCAGTTTTGTATACTACTCTTAGTCCCTAGTATTGATCCTTTTCTAGTAGTTTGTTGGTAGCTCTTTGGATCCAACGTTTCTTTTGAACTTTTTCGATCTTGACTTTCAATACTAGCGGCACTCTTTTGTAATGGTGACATTACTCGCAAAAAAGTGAGATGTTGTTGTTGGTACTTGAAATTATATGATGAGATAACATGTGTTGGAATAAAGGGCAATTGGAATAACTTAAAATACTCAAAAAAGTGTGAAGTTTCTTTTTATAGATTATATAGTTCACCTGTAGGGCACCTATGGGGTGCAACCCATATACCAAAGGAGCCCAAAAAACTAAAGCCATACACAAAACAACTCCCAAAGCCAAAAGGGAGCTCAAATACCAGGTCAATCATCGACTAATCAACCAGGGCATTTACATCCATATGCGAGTCTGCACTATACCAAAAGTGCGTGACTTTAAGCCAAATTTCAATAAAAAGGAACATACGATTTCTCTCCATCAGAAGCTCTCTTGCTCCACGCCTTCCAAATCAGCCAAAAGAAATAGAGGAATTGAGTTAATCCCACTTGTTGTGCTGTAAATGAATGCCCTGCCATGCCCAAAGTTCTTGCTCAATAAAACCTCTGATAACCCAAGATAACATGGCACAAGCATAGGAAACTGTCCAAACCATTCTTTCCAAGAACAATGAAGGAGGGGATGCCGTGCGGACTCTGCCTCCTTTTGATGAGGAAACACCTATTAACCAGTATATTGTCTCATTTATAAAGTAAGGATTTGTTCCCAGGTTGCTTCCCAAGCAAAAAGAGAAACTCTAATTGGAATTCTAACTTTCCAAATTGATTTCTGAGGAAAATCTGTTTTGCCACGAATCTCCCTATTGAGCAGCTTTCCCCCCCCCCCTTCAAGTCTGGTCCTCATTGCTGATATGTGCACCAAATGTGAAATTCTAGATCTGTGTGTGCGTAACAGGAGTTTGAGTATGATACCTGAGCTCAAAATTGGTTTATGTAAACATTGCAATCCTTTAATTTAAAGTTTGTGCTTTTGGTTTTACCCGACTCATCGATTATTTGAGCTGAAATATTCATTTCTCATTTGGCTAATTCAGGACTTCTGCTAATGGGTTTGTAGATATTTCTATCCAAATGCCTATTACCCTAAAATTGTCCTATATTTTTCATTTCCTTGTCTTAGTGGCCAGAACCTTGAGACTATAATGAGAGAAGGAGAGAAAGAAAAGGAAACCCTTGGGGGTTAGGGGTTATCTTCTGGAGGTTGTCCTCAACAATGGTTTTTCACTTACCTTTGTCTAATAATCTAGTTTTTCGTATTTGATGTTTGATTACTTAACAATATACATGGAAGCTTTAGTTGGGCGATTTTATCGGATTGGGCTCTGTGTTTAACTTATGATCCTTGTGTATGGAAATACTGTATCTTATGTTTCCTGATTAGAAATTTATTTGATAATCACATTTTCAAGGAAGTCGCCCATATGCCTTTCTCTTCTATTTTGAAAAAGATACTTTGTAAGAATTTATTGCTACAATTCCCTCTTATGTTAGTTTTAGCATCCACTAAATATATTCCCAATTCACTGTCCTTCTATAGGGTATATACCTTTAATCTGAAACTACAAATATTACCCAGAGATCCACATGTGCAGAGTCCAACTGCTTTTTCATGCTAATCATTACTCTATATGGTATTGCAGGATGACTTTGAATTTGGTTCAGATTATATTTCCTTCCAAATACATGAGGAGTCTTTTTTAGATGTAACAAATTGTATAGCGGTAGTGAGTGGACTTACGAATGATTCAAGCAATGTGAAGAAGGGAAGATCTTTGGAAGGATCTTGTTGTGCATCCCTCTTGGTCACTGTTGTGTGGATTAGACTCTATCTGAGTTAAAAGCTTTGTATTTTGTGGCCCAAATTTACAAGTATGGCTAATATGTTCTGTTGGAAGCAGGAACATCAAATTATTATGTTGCTAAATAAGATGAATGACACAGGTGAAAACTGGGGAGATACTGAGATGACAATCCTGCAGGCTAGTGACCTTCCATTTGTGCATATTGTAGGAACCACGTGTGCAAATAACTGAGATTTGTACCAGTTGAAGGTAACTCATGGATCTGGAGCTTGCATATTGATTTCTTACTTGTGATATCTAGAGTTATATTCCAATCATGTCAATTCACTATTTAAGACATTGATGGCAAAAGGGAAAAAGTAGCATATGGTGCTTTTCTGTTGACTCATGTTCATGTCAGAGTTTTAAGAAGTGGCTCTGGTTGGATTGGGCACCAAACCAGTCCAGTCTGGCTTCCCAGCAAAAATAGTATTGATCAAGAACTGGTGGTATTGACCTTGTTCAACTGGTAACCAGGTGTACCTGTCAACTGATACCCAGCAAACCTGTCAACTAGTTTGGACCAGCTCAGCTCTGGGCCGTAAAAAAGTTCAAAGGAGTAGCGTTGGAATTGGGTTGGGGTTTGGCACTCCAACCTCTTGTAACTAACAAGTGTGCCAACCATTTGCTCTAGTGTGTTCTTGCTACAATTCGTGGTGGATAATTTATTTATCGACCATATTGGCCTAATCTAAAATTGAACAGGATGCTATTAAGATGACATCAAGCAAGTGTAATCTATTAAGATGCTACGATGTCTGCCGACTCACTGGGCCTCTTTTGTTCCGAAAGTGTGTAATCTAATATATGCAAAGTGTTTTATCAGATGACATCACATGCAATTGGTTCAGTTGGTCGAACTGGAAGAGCATGGTTCTACCACTTTGACAGGTTGAACCAGTGGTCTGGTTTTAAAATGTTTGTTCTTTTATTGTTCCATCAGCATGATTAGCAGCAGCTTAGTTTTTTCTCCTATGTGCATGATGCATACACATGTCATTACATGCTTGCGATTTCAAAGGATGTTTTACTTTCTGCCTTACTGTAATTGCAAAAAGTACCAACATGCCTTGACAGCTGGAACCTTGTATGTAGGTTAAGAAATGTGCCTTTGATGGCCCTGATGGTTTAGTACTGCCCTTTTTGCTTCTATTTTGTTAGGATATTTTTGCTTGGTTGTATTATTCTCACTTCTGAAACACTAATCCCGTGAAATTGCACATTTAGGACCATATCTTACGCCTAGAGATGGAGAATGAGAAGCTTTGCAGCATTCCCCATCCTGTAGTTCTCCCTTGTCAATTGGTGGTAAGAACATTTTGACACTGTCATACCATCAAGCTAAGGATCAATTCATTGATATGCCATCAATTGTATAGTTCTGAAGGTTTTTTCTTTGGGCTTCTTGCCATGTCCATTTGCAGTTTTGGATGTCTGGAAACTTATTGTCGCCTATACTCTTTACTTAGTGATCAATGTTTGATAAACTTGCCAGTGTCGATACAAATTTATCTCGTTGGCTGGGTATTGGAATTGAATTAATCCTGTCCATGCTCCTTACTACATTTCCACTTAGAACCTTCTATTAAGTTCAAATGTGACTGGCATAGGTACACTGTGCCTCTTTAACAGACCACTTCATGTTTGTCCCTATAGATTGAAGAAGTGCAAAAATATGCTCCAAAGAAGAATATTTTTTAGTTGAAGAAGTAAAAAAAGTGAAGTATTAGTTTTCCCCTAAATTTTAAACCAATTGAGAGGACAAAGTGCGAAATGATTTAATAGTCACCAGACAAATACAAAATGAATAATCATTCTCTCATGGTAGGTGCATAGCAGTCTTGAGTTACTGACTGAGAACCACTCATGGCATCTGGTGTAGCGAGATAGATACTATCATGGCATCTAGTGTAGCAAGATACTGTGGAGCATTCATAGTTATATGCATTCTGTAGCCTCTTTAGGCAAACAGGTTTACTTCCTGCCCGTGTTTTAGCATAATGCATGTGTTGTAATTTTACTTTTACCCAACAAAGGTATCTAAACATCATGTTAGTTATGGCCATACATTCAAGGAACACTGGACTGAAATCAAGTTGATCTTTTTTTTGGCAATGGGAGGTAGAGGTGTGGCTTGTGTTTTAGCTGCAAGAAAGTGGGCCTTGATCTACATACTGGACGAGTATGAAGAAGATATCTCTTATTCGGAATGACTGTCTGTTCAAGAGTTTGTGGTGGTTATGCTTATGTTGCTGCTGTGGGTGGACCTCTCATACTTGGAGCTACAGACATTGGTGTGAGAAGCAATGCATGTGGGCTTTCTGACTGATGCTCTTCGACTTCACCCTTTCTGGAGAAGTCTTAATCCATACCTGCCATGTGCCTTTTCTGCTAGGCGGGTATTTGTTGATTAAAAAAAAAAGTGGAGTAAAATGTAGCGATTTATCTATCGAGTGGGATGGAATTGACCAAAAGATGCTGAATCATGGCTTCTATTTGATGGTAACTGTTGTCATGGTATTGCTGTAAGCTTTGAGACCTGCTCGATGTGCCAAGCTTTTGCTTCATCTGTATATGTTCACTATTTTCATGTGTAAGAGAACCAATTGTTTGGTTTGGATTATCTACACTTTGGGCTGAATGGTTCGGGCAGTGTACTTGACTAACAAACTCTGCATTAGTGCATTTGAATGTTGAGATCTCTTACCCGAAATCGACTTGCTCCTCTCCACGTGTCATTATTAAGTGATGCATGCGATCCGGTGTAGATAATACAATTTTGCGGGGAACAAGAGATATATGGTTTCAATTTGGCAGTAAAGAACATAGGCTATAAACGATCTCAGATATTTGGAGCCCTCAAATAGATGGTAGGTTTAAGATAATGAGATTCTGTCTACAGCATCATGAATAAATTTTGTATCCTTAATAAAGGGCATCATGGAGTCTTTTAATTCAATTATGTACATTCAGGAATCAATAATTTTTTAATTGTAGTATTCTTTCTCTCGGAATTATTGCCAATCTCCAGAAGAAAGTATGCATGAATGTAACATGTGCATTTGTGATACTTCTTTTCTTATGTTTATTATTTGTCGCGATGATAGCTCTTTGGGAAGTTCAGCTGAATTTACCCTAAAATTAACTCCTCCTTTATTTATAGCTCTTCCATATCTTCATGTCTTCAATGTATTCTTCCTAGTGCAAGTGCAGAAATAGTGACATTTAACATTAATTATAAGATGGGACAATAACATTATCAACAAAATAAATGATCGTTAATAGGTCTGTTGCTAGTGCAAATCCCATGTAAACATTAAATTCCATGACCCGTTTTACACAAGCTCATTTTGGAGAAATTGTCGTCAAAAGTTTTGAGGACCGAGAAAATAAGAAGAGAAGGCTAGGAAAAGAAGTACGGCTAAGGAAGACGCTTTACTATTCATAGGAATTGTCTAAGAAGATAACTTGTGTCTATCGCACCAGACACCTTTGGCTAAACCTTCTATTTATAGCCATTGTAGAGCCTCATAAAATTTACTTCTACCACTATTCTCAGTAATAATAGAACTAATGATCATTTGTAACTCAACATCATTATAATACTAACCTCCGAATGATAAGAGAATATCAAGGTAACTTAGCATCATGTC